>NC_054707.1:21085256-21105256 GCF_016097555.1 Gigantopelta aegis
GACCCAGTGCGTTTCATTCATTCTTAAATACATACATACATACATACATACAAGATGTAATTTCTGGGGGTGCATGACTGGAAACCCATAGAGATTTCACTCACCAGTCTAGAACCCCCACCTGCATAATTTTGCTGCACAGGCACCAGATTATTTTATTTTAACTCTACAGACAAAGCAAATAAAAAACTTGTCATATAAAATGAGTGGTCTCTATTGGTACTGGAAATATAGTAAAAAGACGAACTTAGATAAAATATTATTGTATATAATTTCCGTTCTTCTAAGTTTTTATTGATTTATATTTAATGATTTGTAGAGCAAGTTTTTCTTACAGGCGCGTAGCACGGTTTGGACATAGTGTGTGTGTGTGTGTGTGTGTGTGTGTGTGTGTGTTGTGTGTGTGTGTGTGTGAGGGGCGGGCAGGGGGTTGGGGTGTTCGAATACGAACCCAATGAACCTTTGGTCTACATTTTCTCTGGACACCTACTCCACTGCAGTCTATGACCCTGTCTCAAGGCGACCCATTTTTAAAAATCTTATTTCGCTGGCTATTCACGGATGTATGTTCATTTCAACCAGACTGGTTGTTTCATGATATGAAAGAAACAACAAACAACCACGCCCACTAATCTGAACAGAAAAAAAAAAGGCCATTGTAAATTACAATGTGAACAAACAACATCCCGAACCAAAACCTTTTATTAAAAAACAACACTGTTTTTTTATGCTTGAAACCTTAGTGGCATATAAGCATGTAAATAAATTACCCGAACTGTTGTTTTTCTAAACGTTTTTTATTACAGCAATATTATTATCCAATAGAAATTGTTATAAAAACTGGGGGTGGGGTGGGGGTGGGTGGGTGGAGGTGAGTTCGACCCACACATTTGTTAATCTAACAAATGTATAACTCGTCAGTTATAAAAAAATATATATAGTTATTTCAGCATTTACTTATTTTAAAACATTCCTGGCAATGTTAGAGTCCTCACCGTCCTTTGAGTCTTGATGTAAATGTTCTGAGGGTGCGCATCATCCTTTGATTTTTTGGTGTTCAAGTTTTGGGGCTGCAAACCACCGTCCTTTGGTTGATGATCAATGTTTATGGAATACACCTCATCGTTTACTTATTGATACTGAATATTTTTGTGTGGGTACGCACAATCCTGTCATTGTTAATGTTGAATGTGTTTGGAGTGCACCCCAATCGTTTGCTTATTGATATAGAATGTTTGTGGGTGCCCACCTTTCTTTGATTGTTGATTTTTAATGTTGTTGGGTGTACGCACCCGTCCTTTGATTGTTGATGTTGAATGTTTTTAGGGGGCGCACCCATCCTTTGTTGATTTTGAATGATTTTGTGGTGCGCACCCGTCCTTTGATTGTTGATGTTGAAAGGTTTTAGGGGTGTTAGTCCTTTGTTGATGTTAAATGTTTTAGGGGTCGCACCCGTCCTTTGTTGATGTTGAATGATTTTTTGGAGTGCGCACCCATCCTTTGATTTTTGCTGTTGAATGTTTTTAAGGGTGCACACCATAATATGATTATTGATTTTGAATGATTTTTGGGGTGCGCACTATTCCTTTGATTGTTGATGTTGAATGTTTTTAGGGGCGCACCCGTCCTATGTTGATTTTGAATGATTTTGGGGTGCGCACCCGTGATTTTGGGGTGCACATCCGTCCTTTGATTTTTTATGTAGAATGATTTTAGGGGGGCACGCCCGTCCTTTGTTGATTTTTAATGATTTTGGGGTGCGCACCCGTCCTTTGTTGATTTTGAATGATTTTGGGTGCACACCCGTCCTTTTTTTACTTTGAATGTTCTTGGTGTACGCACCCGTCCTTTGATTGTTGATGTTGAATGTTTTTAGGGGGTGCACCCATCCTTTGTTGATTTTGAGTGATTTTGTGGTGCACACCCGTCCTTTGGTTGTTGGTGTTGAATTATTTTTAAGGGTGTGCACCCATCCTTTGATTTTTTATGTAGAATGAGTTTAGGGGTGCACGCCCGTCCTTTGGTTGTTGATGTTGAGTTATTTTTAGGGGTGGGCACCCCTCCTTTGATTGTTGCTGTTGAATTTTTTAGGGTGCGCATGCGCAACCCATTCTTTTGTTGTTGATGTTAAATGTTTATGGAATGCACCCCATCTTTTGCTTATTGATATTGAATATTTATTGTGGGTACGCACTGTACTTTCGTTGTTGATTTTGAATGTTTTGGGGTGCGCACAATCTTTTGTTGGAGTTGAATTGTTTTTTGGGGTGCGTACCATCCTTTGACATCTTGAGTAGTTTTGAGTGCACATCGTCCAGTAATTTGGTTTGCTTGTCTCTGAAACACTAAAAGAAAATATTTATAACAGTAATTTAAAACTATAAAAAGAAGAAAGAGGTTAAGATGTAGACATATATTAAATAATAAAACAATGACAACAAAAACATTAATAACTATATAGATTTAAGCCGTCAAAATCGAGGGTGGGGTTCATGCGGGGAGGATGGGGGATGTTAAAAATAGACTGATATTTTTTGTTATACTTTTGTTGTGTGTAATAGCGAGAGGGTTTACTTTTTATCACGAACTGAAAAACCAGTATAGGATTGGAATAGTTCATTAAAATAAATGTCTAAAATAAATGTCTACGGCGAACGTTTATTTAATGAATTAATTATGCACATAACTGGAGACAGCGAAACTGGAAGTTAAAAGAGATAATAACGCATAAATTCTTATTGATTGTTTTGAGCTTGTTTATTTGTTAACAAGTCGTGAATTTCACAGTTTGGTAAATAATGCATGATTTTATTCATAGGTGCCGAAACTGCAAATCGAAATTGCCCACGCAATCAGTAATCATAACACAAGTTTTAGATCACAACACCCAAGACCTCCATTGATACCAACCAAACTAGAGACAAGACGGATTGCCCAAACAAACCTGTCACCAACAAAACAAAAATCCTTTTTAGGTAGTCGTGCACCAAATAGTATCCGAGAATCAGATTCTGAGTGGGTCAAAGTTGGAGGTGCACCGAACGTTTCGTTCCACAGTTGAGGCTAAGTCCTTCCATTAGGGATAAATTTGACACTCTTTGTTAAAATAAAATGTTGGTTCATCTGGTCTGTAAATTGCTGTAATTGATTTGAACTAGTGTCAATGTACCAACTACCATTGTGCTTGAAAAATGAGAGAGAGAGAGTTAGAGAGAGAGAGAGAGAGAGAGAGAGAGAGAGAGAGAGAGATAGAGAGACAGAGAAATATTTTTTTCCAAAATTGTTATTTGAGTTGGTATGGGTTTAAAACTTAATAATATATTTTCATTTGAATTTTAACTTTATTCATCGTTTCCCATTTCACGCCAACGGACTTTAGTTATAACGCAAACTTTAATTTATTACTGTTTCGTTGACGTTTAAACATTGTTTGGCGATCTCTTTTGAATTCTGAAAACTATGTATAATGAAGTAAGAAGTCAGTTTATCAGAAACAATTTACAAAATATTCACATAACTTATTTGGGCTGTGTTGTTGTTTCATTGCTATATCTTTAAGTTGTCTTGATTTCCAGATAAACACAATAATTATGTACGATAATTTAGCACAACAGTTAGAGAAACCAATCACACACATGGTACGAAATACTTAACCCGCCTCAAGTAATACCTTACCCATCCGTTTTGGGAATAAACGTAAAAAAAAGGATCCATTCTGAAACTATACAGGTCAGCGTTAAGTTTTCCAAAGATTTGGGAGGTTTTTTTCATGGGAGCATACCTCCGGATCATTTGAGTAGAGATCGATCTTGAGTTGCCATTACTAATCGATATTTAGATGAATCTTAACCTCATCCCCCAATCAATATTCCCTCCATAGCGCCGAAGAAAATGAATGGCATTTTTATCAACAGATAAGCGATATAGTTAAAGTTTTTGAGTAGGCTATTCTAGTATGTCTGTCTCTATTCCCTGTCTGTCTCTGTCTATCTGTCTGTCTCTCTGTCTCTGTCTCTCTCTCTGCCTGTTTGTTTCTCTTTATCCCCTATCTGCCTCTCTCTCTAATTCTCTATCATAGTCTGTCTCTCTCACACTTTTCTCTCTGTGTTTGTCTCTCTCCCACCGCCTGTTTGTTTGTTCCTCCCTCTCTCTCTCTCTCTCTCTCTGTCTCTCTCTCTCTCTCTCCCGCCTGTTTGTTTCTCTCTATCCCCTATCTGCATCTCTCTAATTCTCTATCTTAGTCCGTCTCTCTCACACTTTTCTCTCTCTGTGTTTGTCTCTCTCCCACCGCCTGTTTGTTTGTTCCTCTCTCTCTCTCTCTCTCTCTCTCTCTCTCTCTCTCTCTCTCTCTGTTTGTTTCTCTCTATCCCCTATCTGCCTCTCTCTAATTCTCTATCTTAGTCCGTCTCTCTCACACTTTTCTCTCTCTGTGTTTGTCTCTCTCCCACCGCCTGTTTGTTTGTTCCTCTCTCTCTCTCTCTCTCTCTCTCTCTCTCTCTCTCTCTCTCTCTCTCTCTCTCTCCGCCTGTTTGTTTCTCTCTATCCCCTATCTGCCTCTCTCTCTAATTCTCTATCTTAGTCCGTCTCTCTCACACTTTTCTCTCTCTGTGTTTGTCTCTCCCACCGCCTGTTTGTTTGTTCCTCTCTCTCTCTCTCTCTCTCTCTCTCTCTCTCTCTCTCTCTCTCTCTCTCTCTCTCTCTCTCTCTCTATCTCTCTCTCTCGTCCCTCTGAGTATTCCATAAGCATTTACTGATGTCGATCGATACACCATTTGTACTAATTCGCTACTGGAGGAATGTTATCACAGAAACGTTTCGATTGTTAGCATTATGCATTAATACAATTAATGCAATGTGACACATTCGTAATATCTGGTTTTCTTAATATATTTATATAATGTTGTTTACGTCAGACAAAATCACGATTTTGTCTGTACTGTCGATCTTGTATTCAAAAGACATTCTTCATTCAGCCATTACGCAAATGATTTTACAGATAATGAGAAATTTTTTAAGGTGTCACATAACTCAGTTTTGTGACGTGAATAGAGTCCGCTTGGGGTGAAACAGGGCCGGTAATGTATATAACGTGCACTGCCATTGGCGATCCAGAGGGAGGTTACACGTGTCAAAACTTTGCTCCTAGCGAATTTTTCTTTCTTCAATATATTTTCCGGAGTAGCCTGACTCGACCCCCAACTATAACCTTCACTCTCCACAGTACAGACCTCTCGTGCACAATTTCCTGCACACGCGCCTGGCTACTTTCTTTTCTTCTTTTTTTTTTTTTTTTTTATCCGACGTCATATAACCGTAAACAAAATGTGTTGAGTGCGTCGTTAAATAAACCATTTCCTTCCTTCCTTCTTTTTTCATGATACACTATACAGACACTGCGGAAGCAAGTAGACATGGGGAGGGGGGGGGGGGGGGGGGGAGGGAGCTAACTGAGATCAAGGTGCGTAATGGGGCGATGACACTGGCCCGAATGAGCTTCCGTTTGTTTTCCGTATACGAAAGTGGTGTGATTTTTTAAACTGGCCGAATGTCCCTCCGAATGTGTTTTCCCCAATTTATCACCGAATGCTTTCCGTTTGTTTTCCGAATGTTTTCAGTATGGTTTCAGAATGCTTTCAGAATAGACCGAATACTTCCCGCATGTTGACTTCGAAAGGTTTCCTTTCCGAACGCTTTCCGTATGCTTTCCGAATGCTTTCAGAACACGGCGAATCGATCTAGAATGGACCGAACTCTTTCCGCATGCTTTCCGCATATGGAACCCAGCACCTCCAAATTTTCATTCCGAATGCACCAAGAACTAGACGCATGCTTCCCGAACGTTTTCCGTACATGCCGTATGCTCCTAGAATGCTTCCCAAATACTTCCCGAATACACATGGACGCCACATTCGGATGGTCGATGAAAATTATTTTGAACATGCACAACAAATTTTTGGAGCTACCGAATGCCGTTCCGTATGCATCCGTACAGAGCCGAACACCCAGTATGCTCCTAGAACACACCGAATGCTTCCCGAATATGATCCGTTCGCTCCCCGAAAACCCAAATTCGTATTCGGAAAACAAACGGAATGGCATTCGGGCCAGTGTGATCGGGCCATAAAGCAAAGTTTCTAGGGGGTTTTACTACCCGTGCAATTTTGAAAACTAGATGTTTTGAAAAGCAATTTCCTGTATTAGAACAAGTAGAATGCATCGTTGACTTAAGATTTACTACCAATAACATACTCTTCCAAAAAAAAGTAGGGGAACCTGAAATATTAATGTTAATATCAACTATTAGACCGAACATACGTTTTGACTACAGACATCCTAGTAAAGAATGTTCAGGTCTGTTTATCAACACACCGAAACACATTCCATAGTTTGCACGTACATCACGCAGTTGCCCGGTACACGTGCGTGTGATGTTATTTTCGATTTTGACGATTTCCAGGAAGGTCGATTAATCACTGTGGAACATTATTTCTGTCAATCTTTTTCATTCTGTTGATCATACATTTGTTATTGTTTTGTTTTTAGTCATTTTTATTGTTTGAATTTGCGATTTACTGATAAAAAAAACCCGTCCACTTTCAAATTTCACTTCTGACCCTAATCGTCCTTCAAGATCTGTGGTGGTCATAAAACCTACCGGTTGTAATGTTGTTTGTCCAATACTGAACTACCAGCTGTAATATACCTTTGTCCAATTAATTCACTATTGTCATATAACCATTTGGGACCACACAGCTAATATACCTTATATCCAAAACTTTGGCAATTGTAAATTCTTATTAGACTTCCCCTACTTTTTTTGCTCCTTTTGGTATATTTTTTTGATTCAGAACTCAAAATTGCGACGGGGTGTGCATGTGTGTGTTTGTGAGTGTGTGTAACTATGTGTGTGCGTGGGTGTGCCTCTGCTGCTACTATCTTTACTTCACTCTTAATGTGGCTACATAAATTAAAAAAGCACATTGATTCTTTATTATTATTCATCGGTTATTGGATGTGAAACATTTGGTAATTCTGACATATAGTCTTAGAGAGGAAACACACTACCTTTTTCCATTGCAAGGGATATTGTATATGCACCATCCCACAGACAGGATAGCACATACCACGGCCTTTGATATATCAGTCGTGGCACATTGGCTGAGACGGTGGGTAATGTGGCTAGATAGTCGTATGCATATTCCCAATATAATTAAAATTAGCTCCACTATTACATGTGGATCTAACAGCAGCCCGTTGGAGCTCATGTCCAGTTGACCTTTCATTCGACCAATCAAAACTTTACATGCAAAATCATGCCAGTTATTTAAAAAGAATTTGAAAACATTCGGCATTATGCCGTGGGTATACGAAATGATT
This sequence comes from Gigantopelta aegis, assembly GCF_016097555.1. Taxonomy (NCBI): domain Eukaryota; kingdom Metazoa; phylum Mollusca; class Gastropoda; order Neomphalida; family Peltospiridae; genus Gigantopelta; species Gigantopelta aegis. The sequence goes on from NC_054707.1 coordinate 21,092,634, forward strand.
CGGGTGAATTACGAAGTATGCCGGAAACTAATTTCAATATAAAATTTTATATAAAATTCGTTTCAAGACGGGGACTTCCAAGCTAACTCTCGATGAAGCTGGACGCTGTCGCCTGTGCTCTCGACTTGCCCCCTGGGGGGGGGGGGGGGGGGGGGGGGGGGGATTGATTGCAAGCTTTGGATCGCTGCTGGAGTTTCGCGTCGCGTACATTGGGTCACGGGCAACCGTGACATTGGTGTACGGCGACTCGGACTCGCAGAAGAGGAAGGGAAGAGGACGGAGGAAGAAGAAGAAACGTGCGCCAGGAGCGGCTCGGGGGGGGGGGGGGACAAAACTGGCGGCTCAACCGCCAGCGGCGGTCCCTTCTGCGTCGCCGCCCCCGGCTCGGCCCAAGACGAAAGGACCAGCTCATCCGGACCCGCTGTCAACACCGAGGGATGCTCTCAACGCGCCGATGTGCGAGACGCCCGCAGACGGACCTCCATCTCCCTCTACGCCACCGCCTACACGTAACTGGCCACTGTCACCAGTCTTGCCAGTTCGGAAGGCGGCGGTCCGGGCAGGAGCCGTTGCGAAGAGGAAGGCCGTCGCTCAGCCGAGCGACCAGCCTGACAAGGCAAGGCCTCCACCTTCACAGGCACCGTCCCCCTCCGACTCGGAAGCTGTCTGGAAAGTTCAGATCGGGAAAATCAGGTCCGGCTTCTTGAAGTTCGTGCAGGGGGACACCTCGGATCCGGCATTACTGATGGGCGGACTAGTGGAACCAGAGCTGAAACAACTGCCTGATGGAAGCGCTTACGAGCTACACACCATCAAGTCTACAGCCGGCAAGACGGGGTTGGTACTAACTCAGCGCCGAGAAGGAGTCTACCGACAAGCGGTCCTAGTTAGAGAGATGGATAGCCATACCATCCACAGGATCGTCAAGGCCCTTTTCGGCAACGACTACCGGAGTGTTATAACCATCCTCGCCGACCAGAGATGGAAGCATTTCATCCCCGCCTTTGCCAGTTCTCCGCTCATCAGTTCGCCGTAGGCCAACCTCCACACCCTAACGGCCTTAACGAGGCCACTCACGTGGACATATAGATTGGACTTTAAACATTTAGACCTTCGTTCAAAATGTTATGTCGAAATTACTTCTTTTTTTTAAATATTATTAAATAGTCCGATCCTCTCTTCTTTCTCTTATTTATTTTTGGACTGTCCTTCTAAAATGCTCCAAATTATATAAATATTCGGCCGAGCAGTCAATTCTTTTTCTTTTTTTGGCTTGTAATTTTTTTTTTTTTTTTTTTTAAATTATACTATTAACCTTTTTACTAATTGCTGTTTTCAAAATTCTGCCCATTTTCAACACTACCCCCCCCCCCCCCCCCCCCCCCCCCCCCCCCACACACACACACACACATCCCGAGTCAGGCCACCGATCTTATCGGAGGTCGTACTCGGGATGGGCGTGTTCGAAACCTTAGTGGTATATGGGCACGTTAAACTAGTTATCATCATCATCAAGACGGGGAAAAAAACCGTGATGGTATAGCCATAAAATCTGTTTATACTAGTATATAATCCAGAGTTTATTACTGCACTTTTCCCCCTGTTTTTTAAATGTTAAAATAGACCAACAAATTCGCCTATTGCATAAATAGTCTCGCCCGATATTTTTTAGAATTTGTATGCTTCCGAGTAACGCTATAAAAGGCGAAGTGTAATTGGTCGATATTTAAATTGTTATTTATAGATGAAATGTCACCTGGACATGGAGTCCACGCAATGCTGTTAGATCTACTGGTGAGACCAGTAGAGCTAATTTTAATCAGATTGGCATATTCCTTTTCACATTACCTGATAAATCAAAGAAAAGGAAGGTTCTTTCAACACATCAGACCATTGTGAAAATATCAACTATTTGCTGTCAAACATAAGAGTACGCGAGACACGTGATCTGAGGTGATAAAGAAGAAACCCGTTGCCCCACATATAAGATGCTATTTTCGATGACAACAAGGGAACCTGCATAGCATACAGACGGAACAGTGCGTGCCATGATCTTTGTGTACCAGTTATAAACTGAAGCGTGGCTTCTAATAAATTAATTACGGTAATCCAATGAATCCATTAAAGGTACAGACCCTAGTTTCAACCCGTGAAAATTAAAACTAAGTTTAGTTAAAGGTACAGACCCTAGTTTCAACCCGTGAAAATTAACACTAAGTTTAGTTAAAGGGACAGACCCTAGTTTCAACCCGTGAAAATTAACACTAAGTTTAGTTAAAGGGACAGACCCTAGTTTCAACCCGTGAAAATTAACACTAAGTTTAGTTAAAGGGACAGACCCTAGTTTCAACCCGTGAAAATTAACACTAAGTTTAGTTAAAGGGACAGACCCTAGTTTCAACCCGTGAAAATTAACACTAAGTTTAGTTCATCTACAAACATGTAACACATTTGAATACAGTTGCAATTGAGTGAAACGTGAGTCTGTGATTTTGAAATGGTGAAATACCCTCTGAAAATAGAGTAAAACTCGAATTCATAACTGTTACTTCTCAGACGCACTTGCGTTTTTAAGAATATGACAAATGAATTTTGTGATAATTAAAACACCATGATGAACATATATGGACCAAATGCAGATAACGATAATTTTTATTAATATATTTTAGACTGTATTGAAGAATTCCAAAATGAAAAATATATACTTTGTGGAGATTTTAATTTTGTACTAAATCAAGATGTGGATACAAAAAACTATAAACACGTAAATCATCCAAAATGCCGGAAAAAATTATCGAAAACATGGAAGCATTTGATTTAAAAGACCCATTTCGAGAATTATACCCTAATCTCCGTAGATATACATGGAAGTAGAAAACACCTTTAAAACAAGCTAGATTGAATTTCTTCTTAATATCCAATAATCTTATGTCTATGGTGGAAAAAGTCACAATTGAAAATACATGTAGTTACCTTTCGGATCATGCAGGAGTAGTTTTAAGGATAAACATAAGTCAACTAGTAAGAGGTAAAGGGCTGTGGAAATTCAATAACTCTTTGCTTTTAAACAAAGAATATGTTAAATTAGTTAAAGGAACCATTATAAAAGTAACCCGCCAATATGCTGTACCAGTGTATAATTTGAATAATATAGATTCAATATCCAAAGAAGAAATACATCTTATAATAAATAATCAACTCTTCTTAGAAATATTACTTATGGAAATAAGGGGCGAAAGTATATCTTTTTTTCTGTTTATAAGAAGAAAAAAAGCACCGAATTAGAACAAAATATATGCGATGAAATTAAAACGAAAATACAATTGACTGGGTAAAAAGTCTGAATTATTAGAATTGCGAAAAGAAAAACTCAAAGGTCATTATATTAGGTCATGGTTAAAGTGGATAGAAGAAACTAACTATTTCTGCAATTTAGAATCTCGGAATTATTTTAGCAAATTAATATAAAAGATTAAGTTGGACAATGGAACAGAGGTTACGGATCAGGAAGAAATCTTAAAAGAAACAAAGACGTTTTACCAAAATCTTTACTCTGCACCATCTTGGCAAAATGATGTTGACATTATTGAAAAACTATCTCACTTTAGTTTCAATAAATTAACTGATGAAGAAGCTGAAGAATTAGAAGGTGAAATAAAATATTCTGAAGTTTTAGCATTCCTTAAAACAATGAAAAATTACAAGAGTCCAGGATCGGCTGGATTTACAGCCGAATTCTTTAAATTCTTTAGGATCGATATAGGACATTATGTAGTTAGATCTATTAATTATAGCTATACCATTAAAGAAATGTCTCATGTACAAAAGCTAGGCATTATAACATGTATCCCCAAAAATAAACCAAAAGAATTGTTACAAAATTGGCGACCTTTAACTCTTTTAAACTGTACTTATAAAATGGCATCGGGGTGTATTGAAAACAGAATTAAAAGTGTTCTGGACAAATTGATAGATAAAGACCAAACTGGTTTCATAAAAGAAAGATATATTGGAGAAATATTAGATTAATTTACGACATCATGTCATACACTGAAGAACATAATATTCCTGGATTGCCGTTATTAATGGACTTTGAAAAAGCCTTCGACTCTTTATCTTGGTCCTTTATATATAAAGTGTTGGATATATTTAATTTCAAATCAAATTTAAAAACTGGATAAAAACGTTTTACAATAACTCCCTCTCTAGTGTGATACAAAATGGATTTTTGTCTGAATCTTTTAAATTAGAAAGAGGTTGTAGACAAGGTGATCCTTTATCACCTTATATATTTATTTTATGTGCTGAAATACTTGCAATTATAATAAGAAATAAGTAATATAGATGGTGAACAATATTTAATTTCACAATATGCAGATGATACAAGTTTCATTCTTGACGGTTCTCCCGAGTCCCTGTACAATACACTTTCGGTTTTAGACTACTATGCATATATATCAGGCCTACAAATAAACTTTTCCAAATCTAAAGCTATTTGGATAGGAACGAAAAAGTTTTCTAAGGATGTATTCCATCATACGAGATGGAAGTTAGAATGGGGTCAAACTCTTTTTAATTTGCTTGGTATCAACTTTTCAGTGAACATGGAACATACAATCGAATTGAATTATGATTCAAGTACAAAAATTGATGAGAGTATGGTCTTGCAGAAGATTGACGGTTTTAGGAAGAATAACAGTATTGAAAACGTTAATAATGTGTTTATTCTCACTGTGTATGGGATCAAGGAACCATTTCCCATTTTAAGTGCCACGATCACAGAGACTGTGTACTTAATTAATGATAGAGATTATTATATTTAAACGTTGTGTCTTTACAACTTAACGCCCATTTTTCTGGGATTCTAATATATTATATTTACTTGATCGTCAGTTTAATGGCGATGACGATAGTAGTAGCTGTGGGGCATGGCATGTCGAATTGTCAACAATGCTTGTGTATAACCAGTGGCATTTCTCTTAGTCCTATCTTCAGTCTGTTTGGTCAAACACATAGTATAAACAGAAGAACGGTTTTCTATTATAAATATACACGGCACAATATTAATTTATTTGTTTTCGTGTGCGGTTTAAAAAAAACAAAAACAAAAACAACATGGTGACCAAACATATTTCGAATGTACGGAAACTGATAATCTAAACCATAAAATCTAAGTAAAGTATGATTTCAGTTATGAAAAACGGCTCTAATAGTAAAAACAATATGCCTTAGTGTTTAAAAACTAGGGTATGTCTCTTTAATGAGTATAAAGCCTACAATCCGTAACACATCAAGTATTACTATTTGGGCGCAAATTCCATTTGTACGTAACTTTCGTATACCAATACGTATACACAATCCGCAATGCGTAATTCGTAGCAATAATTTTTTGTGCAATATAAGTTGAGCATATTCCATTTATGGGTCAGTTGAGTGCTCGCCTAAGGTGCTTGCGTCGTAGGATGGAGCCACCCCGGTGGATCTTTTAAACCGATTGGGTTTTAACTCATTCCAACCAGTGCACCATAACTGGTCAAAGGCCAGAGTATTTGCATAAAAAGAGATCCCTTGCTACTAATGGAAAAATGTAGCGGGTTTCCTCTCTAAGACTATATGTCAGAGTTACCAAATGTTTTACATCCTATAGCCGATGATTAATTAACCAATGTGCTCTAGTGGTGTCGTTAAACAAAACAAACTTTCCATTTATGCGTCTCCGTACGCGTGTGTGTGTTTATATGTTTGTTTAACGACATCACTAGAGCACATTGATTTATTAATAATAAACATTCGGTAATTTTGTTATATAGAGAGAAAACCCGCTAAGTTTATCCTAATGCAAAAAGGGGTCTTTTATAAGCACTTTCCCTCGCTCTCCTCCCCCCCCCCCCCCCCGTGTGTGTGTGTGTGTGTGTGTGTGTGTGTGTGTGTGTGTGTGTGTCTGTCTGTCTCTCTCTCTCTCTCTCTCTCTCTCTCTCTCTCTCTCTCTCCCTTCCTCCCTCTCTCTCTCCCTCTCTCCTCCTCTCTCTCTCTCTCCCTCCCTCCCTCTCTCTCTCTCTCTCTCTCTCTCCTCTCTCTCTCTCTCTCTCTCTCTCTCTCTCTCTCTCTCTCTCTCTCTCTCTCTCTCTCTCGCTGTCTCTGTAATTTCCTTAGTGTGTAGATATGCATAATTTAGAAAGTCCATTTGCAGCACCTAATTAGTAATAGCTGTAATAAGACGGCCAGGCTCCTAAATTAGTCCTAATGGGTATTTTTCTGTGAGTTTTCAATGGAGTTGTTGTTCTTGACCTCCAGGCGGCACACCACCACTGGCCATGATGTGCAACAACAACTTAAGGTTGCATAGTACCAAAGAAGTGAGTTCCGTGTCAAAGTTCGACGTGCACCGTCAAATATTTATGGAGTAAAAGCAGCTGTGGGTGTAATTGGTAGTAATATGTGACATTGATTATTTGTGCAAATACTATTATCCATTGACAATAAATAAATACACTTTTATTTGTTATACAGTTGTTATGCAGTATATACCAGAGGTTGAAACTAATGCAGGGTACCCCCAAAAATGGAACTGCAATTTTCTGCAAAAATGACGGTTGCTATTAAAAACATTAATTAAATCTCTTAAATGATACGTGACCCCCCATTTTCTTGCAGGTAGATTAGATGTGAGGTGCCACACTTTCTATTGCTGTACTTCCTGGGTGTGTTGAAACGCTGCTTATATCAGTTTTATTAGTAAACGCTAACATTATCGGCAATAGGAATTGATTTGGTCTATTAGAACCTTAATAATAGGCCGCGTTAAGAAATAGGTCTTACCAGACTGCCGATCCATGTTTGTTTGTTTGTCTTGTGTGTGTGTGTGTGTGTGTGTTTGTGTGTTTGCGTGTGTGTGTGTGTGTGTGTGTGTGTGTGTGTGTATGTCTGTGTGTGTGTGTCTTGTGTGTGCCCTGGGGCGGAACGTAGCCCAGTGGTAAAGCGTTCGCTTGATGCGCGGTCGGTCTGGGATCGATCCCACGACTGGTATATCAATCAAAGGCCGTGGTATGTGCTATCCTGTCTGTGGGATGGTGCATACAAAAGAACCCTTGCTGCTAATCGAAAAGAGTAGCCCATGGAGTGGCGACAGCGGGTTTCCTCTCTAACCATATGTCCGACGCCATATAACCGTAAATAAAAAAAATGTGTTGAGTGCGTCGTTAAATAAAACATGTCTTTCGTTTTTTGCTGCGCGCAATTTTAAGATATCTTTTATTGGCAGTCTTTTATATAGGTCATACTAAATCTATTGACTCGTCATAAACTATTAATCAGTACACGTAGCCCAGAGGTAAAGCGTTCGCTTGAATGTGCGGTCGGTATGGGATCGATCCCCGTCGGTGGGCCCATTGGGCTATTTAGTCCGGGAGCCCAGAGAGGTTTAATTAGCATTGCGAGTACAAAAGGTCTGAGGCCTGGAATATGTAGGTGTGGGCTGTGGGACCCCCAAACGGCCATTCTTAAGTGTCATCTCCTGTACCAATCCGAGGGGCCGCCCCTCAAAATACTCCAAATTTTAAGTTTAATTAGCATGGTTGAGTACACCAATCAAACCTACACCAAAATGTTCTCTGTTGATGTACTAATTAAGATCCACCATTCTTAAGTGTCAGCTCCTGTACTTAGTCCACTTAAGAATGCCCCTAATTAGCACTAATTAGAAGTTTAATTAGCATGGCTGAGTACATCAACGAAACTGATGCCAAAATTAGGTTAAGGGATCAGTGATTCTTAAGTGTACCCTGACTAAGGTCATCCACCCAATTTCAGTGATTCTTAAGTGTCAAAACCATTCTTAAGTGTCATCTCCTGTACTGAATTATCCACTTAAGAACGGGTCAAAGGTCAAAATCCATCCAATTTCAGGTTTAATTAGCACAATCGAGTACATCAACGAAACTAACGTTAAAATGTTCTCTGTTGATGTACAAATTAAGATCCTCCACCATTCTGAAGTGTCAAGTTCTGTACTTAATCCACTTAAGACTGCCACTAATTAGCGCTAATTAGAAGATTAATTAGCATGACTGAGTACATCAACGAAACTGATGCCAAAATATTCCTTAGGGTACCCCCACTAAGGATCAATGATTTTTAAATATAAACCTCTGTACTGAATTCACTTAAGGTCAAAGGTAACAATTTGGCCAATATTAGGTTTATTAGCATTCACGAGTACATCAAAACATTAATATGTTCTCTGTTGGTATGGTAAACAAGATCCGTCATTCTTAATGTCAACTCCTGTAGTTAGTCCACTTTAAATGCAATGAGCGTGAAATGAAAATGTATGATTAATATAACTAAATAGTTTTCCATTTGATTGTAATATTATATGAATATGATAATATGACTATTTCCACATTTGAACAATGAAAGATTATATTTACTTGATCTAGTCATTGCCTTTAATTCTCAGTGTGAGTGTTATAGCAGTGATACTTTTTACATGAACGAGAGTAACTGTTGTAATAGTTATACATACGTTGATCCATTGTTTTCACCAGTGTCTGGTGAAATTCTGAATGTACTATTAGTTAACAATGAAAAGTCTGGTATACCAGACTTAAGATACAAGCTAGTTCACAGGGTCCATAGGTGGAGGTTCTGGGCGATGTAATGGCCACTCATTTGAATAATACATTTTGGTGAATTCTGTCCAAGTTGCGAGCCACATGATATACTTTCGATTCGACGCCATAACACATGACATAAAAATGGGATTTCTCCAAAACTACAGCATGAATAAAGAATGTGAGTATGTGATTACTATAAATGCAGTCGAACTCCAGGACTAGATCAAAACAAAAAGTGCGTCCCCTAAATCTAAACTAAGTTATTAATGTGATCAAATTCAACTCAAGGTTCATTTTCTTTATTAGTCACCAGACAGAAAGAAAATTATTGATCAAAACAGAACTTGAGTTCCAGTCTGGTTCCATTTCATTGCCTGCCTAAACAACTTTCATCTTCCTTAATCTTTATCCTCAGAAAGGACTGCCTCATCTTCAGATGATACTGTCATGTCTTCCTCTTCAATGATCTCATCACCAACGATCCCGTTTTCATCTGGATGAGGGTTTCTGGCAGTTGTGTTTCTTCATGGAATATTGGTTGATAATATACATTGTAAAAATCACAACCATTTGATGCAGTTGGATGTTGTTGGATATCAGTGAGAGGGGCATTCACCCACATTTGTGCAACAAAGGATGCATGTTTCATATGAATGTTTAGCTCTGCCTCACATGGTGGAATGACACTAGCATTTATGCCCTTCAGCTTCTCCAATGGATTCTTTGTCGTTGACTTTGGTCCATAACCCTTTTCAAATATCTTGTATCGAAAGGTATTAAGTGTTGTCTTGCTTGTATCCTTTGCTTCATAGATGCTAGCGGTAAATGTTTGCAGGGTATTTTGTGTGATATGACTGCAACAATCGCCATATCTTCAAATGCTTTTTGTACGTTTGTATTATTTTCTAGATTAGCAGATGGTCTCAACTTTCCCTTGGGAACAAATGATCCAATGTAGTCACTACCGGTGAATGCATGGAATCCTGGTAGTGCTGCACATATCTGAGGGCCAAGTATCAAACTCAAACTTTCTGCAGTGATACAACATGATGACTGCTTTGTCAGTACCTGACGCACGGATGACTATGTCTCCTTTTACCCCAGTCTTATGAGTGTCATCAACTGCTTTTGCATGAAGGCATATCTTGGTATCCACCTCCTCGTGGTTATTTCTAAGGTCATCGACCACATCACACTTGAGAACTCCATCTACAACTTTGAAATGATGGCATTCCTCTGGAATATCAAGGTAGAGCTGGCGGCTTCCAATTATCTGTGCATATTGCTGATCCTGCCACTCCCTTGCCAGGAACTGTAAAAGTTGGGTTTTGAATGATCAAAAACTCTCTGTTATCTGCTCCTCTTCTGCCTCACTCCATATCTTTCAAAGATGGCTGTGGGTAGTTGTCAAAGACGAGGTGAATTTGAATGATAGACAATGCCATTGTTTGATTCAGAATGTTTCTTGCAAGTCCTCCGTAAGTTGACGGTAGACAGTGAGGTAATGTATGAAGGAGAAATTGGCCATCTACAATGCATACACGTGTGAATTCGGGGTGGCCTTTTCCGTCTTTCACCTCTGATTCCAATAAATGGAAGGGAGCACTTTTTTCGGTTTTTGCCATTTTTCCATCTGTGCTGCACATTGACAATGGTACAGGTGTGAGTGAATATTCAAATATGAATGGCAAGTCCAGATTCCGTTTGGTTGCTAGTAACACCAGGTGAATCATAAGATATTTTGTACTCTTAAGTTCAGCTATTCTGTGGTCTTTAGCTCTTTGATTCTTCACACAATCATTTGTAAAGGACTTTATCTTCTCTTCAAATCTGTTGAGATCACTAATACAGGACTGTAGGAATTCTCGGTGGTGTGACTGTCCATTTTCTGGAACGCTGAGCAGACTTTCCCGAATCTTGTCACTGGCAGCCTTCCCTGTACTTATGTTGAGCAGATAACAGGGAGTTTTTGATAACACGACCTGAACAAAGGAGACCACAGGTCAATAGTGATGCCTTGAAATCGAGATCAATCCCAACCCAACTACCACAGTTCCTTGCAAAGTTGTAGATGGAGTTCTTAAGTGGGAAGTGGTCGATGACCTTAGACATAACCACAAGGAGGCGGATACCAAGATATGCCTTCATGCTAAAGCAGTTGATGACACTCACAAGGCTGGGGTAAAAGGAAATACTGACATAGCAGTCATGCTGTATGGCTGCAGAAAGTTTGAGTCGCCACTGTGGATTGATGTTGGTACAGCTGCCAAAAATAACCACAGATATACCAATATAATCACTATTTACCAGGTACTTGGCCCTCAGATATGTGCAGCACTACCAGGATTCCATGCATTCACCGGTAGTGACTACACTGGATCATTTGTTCGCAAGGGAAAGTTGAGACCATCTGCTAAGCTGGAAAAGAATACCGAGGTACAAAAAGCATTTGAAGATATGGCGATTGATGCAGAACTCAGTCATATCATACAAAATACCCTGCAAACATTTACCGCTAGCATCTATGGAACAAAGGATACAAGCAAGACAACACTCAATGCCTTTCAATACAAGATATTTGAAAAGGGCTATGGACCAAAGTCAACGACAAAAAATCCGTTGGAGAAGCTGAAGGCCATAATTGCAAGTGCCATTCCACCATGTGAAGCAAAGCTAACCATGCATATCAAAGATGCATCCTTTGTTTCACAAATGTGGGTGAATGCCGATCTCACTGATACAACTGCCAGAAACCCTCATTCCAGATTAAAACGGGATCGTTGATGATGAGAGCATCAAAGAGGATGACATAACAGTATCATTTGATGATGAGGTAGTCCTTTTTGAGGATGAAGAAAAGAAAGAAAGAAGTGTTTTATTTAACGACGCACTCAACACATTTTATTTACGGTTATATGGCGTCAGACATATGGTTAAGGACCACACAGATGTTTTTAGAGGAAACCCGCTGTCGCGACATAGGCTACTCTTTTACGACAGGCAGCAAGGGATCTTTTATTTGCGCTTCCCACAGGCAGGATAGCACAAACCATGGCCTTTGTTGAACCAGTGATGGATCACTGGTCGGTGCAAGTGGTTTACACCTACCCAGTGAGCCTTGCAGAGCACTCACTCAGGGTTTGGAGTCGGTATCTGGATTAAAATTCCATGCCTCGACTAGGATCCAAACCCAGTACCTACCAGCCTGTAGACCGATGGCCTGCCACGACGCCACCGAGGCCGGTTTGAGGATGAAGATTAAGGAAGGTGAAAGTTGTTTAGGCAGGCAATGAAATGGAACCAGACTGGAACTTAAGTTCTGTTTTGATCAATAATGTTCTTTCTGTCTGGTGACTAATCAGAAAAATTAACCTTGAGTTGAATTTTGATCACATCAGTAACTTAATTTAGATTTAGGGACACACTTTTCGTTTTGACCTAGTCGTGGAGTTCGACTGCATTTAGTATAATCATATACTCACATTCTTTATTCATGCTGTGGTTTTGGAGAAATCCCATTTTTATTTCATGTGTTTTGGCACAGAATCGAAAGTGTATCGTGTGGCTTGCAGCTTTGGACAGAATTCTCCAAAATTGATTATTCAAATGAGTGGCCATTACATCACACAGAACCATCACCTATGGACCCTGTGAACTAGCTTGTATCTTAAGTTTGGTATACCAGGCTTTTCACTGTTCAACCAATAGTACACTCAGAATTTCACTAGACACTGGTGAAAACAATACAAGTACGTATAACTATTACAACAGTTCATACAAAAAGTATCACTGCTATAACACTCACACTGAGAATTAAAGGCAATGACTAGATCAAGTAAATATAATCTTTCATTGTTCAAATGTGGAAATAGTCATATTATCATATTCATATAATATTACAATCAAATAGAAAACTATTTAGTTATATTAATCATACATTTTCATTTCACGCTCATTGCATTTAAAGTGGACTAACTACAGGAGTTGACATTAAGAATGACGGATCTT
>NC_054707.1:21110256-21115256 GCF_016097555.1 Gigantopelta aegis
ATTTTTACCGCTATCACAAAACATATTTTTATAATGAACTGAATCTAAATCAATTTAAAATCTAAAACCGACCCGATCAGACATTTTGTACTTTTATAGTTTATAACGCTGTGGATTTTATCTAAAACATCAAACGAAAAATATATATCAAATGTTATCTATACGTCAGTCACAAAAACAACAATTTGGGCAATACTTTCCACACTGAATTCAGACATGGGAAAACGTTAAGTCTAATCCATTTACATATGTACATACGCGACAAAATGTTGTTTCCAATAAAAGTCATGATTTAATACAGCGAAGTAGTTTTTATAAATATATATAATATATATACACACATGTAAATACAACCAAATTAGAATGATGATTGTTCTCTTGCCTGTTGTATTTCTAACAGATTTGAAATTTCACCAGTCAGATGCCCTTTGTGTGAGACTACCTTACGAAAGATCGTTTTGGGTTTGTTATATAGTGCGTACAGCACCCAGTCAAAGGAAGCTCTTTGTGTTGTCTAAACTGCAAAAGCATTCATCAGGTCTCTCCAGCACCAAAAATTCCACTGCGTCCACCGTCAAATAATCGATAACATCTCTTTCCAACTCAATTAACCGTCTTCAATCCAAGTTCTGGGAATAGCGAACGAAAAAAAATGGCTGATCGATTTTACATCCTTGCATTCATCGGGGTTAACAGAGATATTCACACACAGGGCGAATAGCTCTTCAGTTCGGTAAATATTTCGGTAAAAAATCCTGGATCGCGGTTAATTTTCAACATCCCTGCACTCAACTTCTTCACAATGAGTATGGTGCGGTCCCAGAACCGCTCCTTGTCCTCCTCCACCAGAAACGGTTTGAGGGGGTAGCTGATTTCGTTACCCATGTAAGAGTAGGACAGGTACAGACAGGTGAGGACCGCTGCCTGTAGGTCGTGTTCCGACTCCACGTCGCTGGACACGATCTCTCGTACCAAGAGAAAGACAAACACCACGTTGGCGGGGTTGATGAACGCAATGTCCTGCCAACCCTGCAACAGAAGCGACCGGTCCACAGACCGCAACCATATGATCAGGTCACTGCCCTCGAAATGCTTTAATCTCTTGCACTTCTTTTTGAGGTATTCTCCAAGACATTTCAACAGTTCTGATGTTGAAGCTTGGATGACAGTTCTTTTGGGACTGGCACATTTGTCGACCTTCTTGACCACTTTTGTCTTGTTCAGAATCGGGTCTTCTTGTCCGGTTTTCAGGTTATAACAGGAGATGGATTTCTGAATGTTGTTGTTAAGATTCACATTCTCGACATTAAAATTATTGTCGATTTTCTCAAACTTTCCTCCCAGATACACACTGTTCGAAACCTTGATCAAATTTTTCTCTTTCTTTTTGGTGTTGACCGTAAATTTCTTCCAACTCAAAGCACTGAGGAATATAGAATGTCGTTTGAAGTTCTTGTCCTTCTGGCTGTTCTTGGCATTATTCAGCACTTCGTAGTTGAAATTATTCAAGTTGATGTCTTCATAAAGAGGTTTTCTTGGTCGTGGCGAGAATGACAACACAGTTCCCATGATTGGTGCTTATACACTCGCGCCTTATGTAAAACTGAAAACCGTCTGAAACACACGAAAGACTCCAACTAACTTGTCGTAACCATGATGGTATTTGACTACCAAAACATCCCGACCAGATTGGAAATATCTCTAATGTCGGAAACAGTCGTTCACGGTTCGTGTAGAAAATCTAAAAGCATCATATCAACCCAGTATGTCTTGTCGTGGCCATTTTCTTGTCGCTAGCTGATCAATATAAATAATGCACCAATGACATCATCACCTTGGAGATGCCACTGAGCACATCAGGATCCAATCAAATCGCTTCCCCTGCCAGCTCTGCCGATCGATTTTAATTCAACCGCAGAACTGCGCTAAAAGATCAGATTCATACTTGACGTCAGGTCGATACTCTGACTGCTGATTTATTCGTGTTAGTTTATTCGTGTAATGTTTATTACGCGCTTTTCAAAACAAAACAAAAATAAGCGTTGGATATGTTCATCATTAATTAGTTATGTTCATGAGAAAATGTTTTATATTATCGAAGAAATTACATACATGTGTATATACAGATACTATAATATGTAAACACATTATACACATACATATACACACACGCATACACGTGCATACATATACGCACACGTACATGCACGAACACGATTTTAAAAGTTCAAGTTTGTTTTGTTTAACGACACCACTAGAGCACATTGATTAATTGATCATCGGCTATTGGATGTCAAACATTTGGTAATTTAGACTAGTAATCGTCAGAGGAAACCCGCTACATTTTTCAATTAACAGCAAGGGAAGGAAGGAAATGGTTATTTAACGACGCACTCAACACATTTTATTTTCGGTCATATGACGTCAGATATTGAGAGAGGAAATCCGTTGTCGCCATTTCATGGGCTACTCTTTTCGATTAGCAGCAAGGGATCTTTTATATACACCATCTCACAGACAGAAGAGTACATCCCACGGCCTTTGTTATACCATTTGTGGAGCACTAGCTGGAACGAGAAATAGCCCAATGGATCCACCGACGTGGATCGATCCTAGACCGACCGCGCATCAAGCGAACGCTTTACCACTGGGCTAATGCTAATATAAATAAATCGTCCTGCCCCACTACAAAAATGGGAGCCCGTACGCCTATGTCAAGAGGTAATAGTTAGCGACAAACTCTCTTAATTTGGAGTCGGTAATGAGACGCGAACCCAGTACCTACCAGCGTTTAACGACACATCAGTGTATTTTTAATCTACGGCTATTTTGGGGTCTAACATTTGGTTATTTCGACACCTGGTCGAAAAAAAGAGAAAGAGGGGAAACCCGTTCCTGCTACATTGGCTGCACCTGCTGATACATTAGCAAGGGATCTGCTATATAATGCAATTTCACAAGGACAGGACCGTACATACCTTTGTCTTTGATGTACCAGCCGCAGAGCACTGGTTGAGATAGGTGGCGGCACGTAGCCCAGTGGTACAGCGCTCGCTCGATGCGCGGTCGGTGTGAGATCGATCCCCGCCAGTGGCCCTATTGCGCTATTTCTCGTTCCAGCCAGTGCAACCACGACTGGTATATCAAAGGCCGTGATATGTACTACTCTGTCTGTGGGATGGTACATATAAAAGATCCCTTGCTGTTAATCGAAAAGAGTAGCCCATGAAGTGGCGACAGCGGGTTTCCTCTCTCAATATCTGTATGGTCCTTAACCAGATGTCTGACGCCATATAACCGTAATAAAACAATATGTTGACTGCGTCGTTAAATAAAACATTTCTTTCTTTCTTTGGTTGGAATGTGATCAAAAGTTAAACCCATAACCCATCGCAATGTGAACAAATATTAGTTTACAAGACCAAATTTAAACAAATTTAAGCAGCTTTTTAATTGTAAAAATGTAGGCACCCTTAGAAACTTGGGTTGATTTATAATTACTATCAACAAACATTTCTGTTCCTCCTAAGACTTTCATTATTTACAGTTTATGAATGGTCTTTTCAAACCCTGTCATCCTGATGCTGTTATATTATATCTGTATATTTGTATTCCTCAAATGCCATCGAACGATGGTTCTGAGTGTAATAAAGTTCTGTTCTGTTCTGAACGACAAAAGTGTTATCCACAGTCAAAACCGTATTTCTGCACAATACAAAGTCAAATAGGTACTTTTATATCAGATAAACCAAACCTGTAGATGTGGGCGTTATACTGAAGATTGTAAGCATTTTATTCGGTATTGCCCCATATACACTGAACTTCAGAACAAGATCATGTTTCAATATATAAATTTTGATTCCACTACTATTTTTTCTGGAAATCCAAATTACTCAACACATGTATAATGTAAAACATATTCTCTCTCTCTCTCTCTCTCTCTCTCTCTCTCTCTCTCTCTCTCTCTCTCTCTCTCTCTCTCTCTCTCTCTCTCTCTCTCTCTCTCTCTCTCTCTCTCTCTCTCTCTCTCTCTCTCTCTCTCTCTCTCTCTCTCTCTCATCCTTTTTGACTTATTAAATAATAAGGTGCTTTAATTTTATCATATAACTTGATTGTTGCATCTGTATATTCTTTTTGATGTTTTGTTGTACTGGAGAGGTTTAATATAGGCATGGCCTGTTGACCGATCCATGACCATTATAATTTGGTAATAAATATGTTCAAAACAAATAGGTATTTTGCCAAATAGTGATTGATTCCGTGAATCTCTATCTGGTGCCATTGTGCTTTTATCCAATTAAGATTCCAGTACGATGTTCTAGACACGCACGCACACGCACACGCACACACACACACACACACACACACACACACATCCACCAACTCTACATCCAGAACAGGAGTTAATTAAAAGCTAAATCTGGGTAAAAGCCGGTAGTGTGATGCGAACCCAGTACCAACTAGTTTTAAGGTCAGTGGCTGAACCATTACGTTACCTAGACCGGTTATTAATTAATCCCAATTTTGTATCACCTAACTGAAGACGCACATGTTATGGTCTACATGTAATCGTCTTAAAAGTCGACGAAAAAAGATACATAAATCGGCTTGTTTAACTGATGAAGGATTATGGTCGGTAAATCTACGCCTTCGGGTAGATAGTCAATCCATTAGCAAGTCTAAAAAAAGCTTTAACTGAATGAACCGGCCTCGGTGGCGCAATGGTTGAGCCATCGGACTGCAGGCTGGTAGGTACCGGCTCCAACCCAGAGCGAGTTCTTAAGGGATCAGTGGGTAGGTTTAAGGCCACTACACCCTCTTCTCTTTCACAAACCACTAACCAACTAAAACTAATATAACCCACTGTCCTGGACAGACAGTCCAGATAGCTGAGGTGTGCAGCGTGCTTGAACCTTAATTGGATATAAGCACGAAAATAACTTGAAATGAAATAACTGAATTAAGGTGGTAAGGAAGGGGTGGGAATACACAATCTATTG
>NC_054707.1:21120256-21287756 GCF_016097555.1 Gigantopelta aegis
TGGGGAAATAGGAAGATTGAACGTTTATGCAAACGTCATGAAGGAATGAATGGGTGGATGGATGGATGGATGGATGGATAAATGAATGAATGAATGAATGAACAGACGTGTATGTGTGGAGGGTGGTGGACGGACTGGCGGACGGACGGACAACGAGCCCACTAAGTGTATGTGAAAGTGGGAAGAGGGTGGGAGAGGCTGTGGGGGAATAGCCAAATATAACGCCCAGAAGCCAGTGAATAACTCAACATTAGTCGAGTAAAACTGAATTTAAATACATAATTATCAATTACTATTATTGTTATTACTGAAATATCTTCCCCGATAGTCGGCTTGACTTTTGTGTTATTCAATTTATACCTTCTTAAAATATTAATTTATCTGTCTCTGTTCTCTCTCTCTCTCTCTCTCTCTCTCTCTCTCTCTCTCTCTCTCTCTCTCTCTCTCTCTCTCTCTCTCTCTCTCTCTCTCTCTCTCTCTCTCTCTCTCTCTCTCTCTCTCTCTCTCCCTCTCTCTCTCCCTCTCCCTCTCTCTCCCCCTCTCTCTCGCTCTCTCGCTCTCTATCTCTCTCACTCTCTCTCCCCCTTTCTATCTAGCTCTCTCTCTCCCCCTCTCTCTCTCCCTCTCTCCCCTCTCTATCTATCTCTCTTTCTCTCTCTCTCTCCCCTTCTATCTCTCCTTCTCTCTCTCTCTCTCCTTCTCTCTCTCTCTCTTTATCTAATCTCTCTCTCTCTCTCTCTCTCTCTCTCTCTCTCTCTCTCTCTCTCTCTCTCTCTCTCTCGTCTCTACACACGTAAGCACAGTGTGAGACAGAGAGAAGAAGAAGGAGAGAGGGGGAGAATTGACATAATTATATATAATGATTTAAAGATGTAGAATGAATTGAAATAAGTGTGTATATGTATGTGTATGTGTATGTGTATGTGCGTTCGTTCGTGCGTGCCTGTATGTGTGTGTATCTGCCTGTGTGTGTGTGTGTGTGCGTGCGTATGTACGTGTGTCTTTGTGGTATTTGTGTGTGTGTGTGTGTGTGTGTGTGTGTGTGTGTGTGTGTGTGTGTGTGTGTGTGTACATGTACAAAGTAAAATGTGAAATATATTGGCTGCAAATTCAGAACATCTCCTTTAACTTTCTTACAAACATTGCTTTAAAAATGTTTTGCATAAATTAGCAGCTTTGGCAAATCCAATGTGACTCTTGTTTTTCTGGTATTTGTGATAAGTCAAAGTGCATTTTATACATAGGTTAGTCATACTTTAAAAACTGGCAGTCAGCTGTTTGCTAGTGTAAAGCATCGGTGCTTTTTAAAGGAAGTGACATTGCCGAAATTAAAAAAAGAAGAAGAGAAATGGCTGCTGTAGAATTGGAAAGAGCTCTTGCGTTGCAAACGACGAACAAATCGGGTGCTATAGATATTTTATCAAATATAGGTACTATATTTTATTATAGCTGTAACAAAGTGTTTTTATATTTTAAATATAAGGAATCTGCTAATTCATAAAAAGTAGGTAGTAATCTAGTCTGATTCTAATATAAAATCGACCAAGTGCAAAATTGCTTTGTCATTAGTCTCGATATCAACAGTTTGTTTTCAGACTATTATTGGTGTTTCGTTGTGTATGAGGTGTTGCATTTGAGGCTTGTAATTTACTAGTTAAATTTTAAAAGAAAATATTTTTGATTTTTGTTTTCTATGACGTATCGCTTTAATGTCTTCTGGACTAACAAATTTTATGCATTAATAATAATTATATCTTTGTCAGTTAAGCTATCCATAAAAACTAAGAAATATGGTCATTCATGTGGGTCTAAAAACTTGACAAAACTTCCTTGTTCCCCTGGGCCCTTCAACACATTTAATTTTGTTTTATAAATGTCTTATGGTTAAAGTTAATTTACATGTAATTATAACATCGTCTAAGGCCATATAAAAAATAATAAACCTAAAAAATCTTGCCAATTTTAATTTGGCAGGAGAAATAATTGTAATAATTGACTTTTTGTTGGAAAATAGCTAAAGGTTTTGCATTTTGTAGATAATTTAACAAACATTTGTCATCTCCCAAAGCTAGCCTTTTTAATGAAACCTACAGCTGTTTTTTGTTTAAATTTTGTTACCATAGGTGTTATTTTATATCGAAATATTACGATTAAAACTGAGTGTAAAATTCAGATTTTTTTAGATTGAACAAGGAAACTGACGAAATGTTAAGAAATGTACCGATATATGTTCACTTCGCCTATTTTTATCAAACTGCTCCCCTTCTGAGAATGGAGAAGTCATTTCTCCTACTTTTTAAATTCTGGATTATGGTCTGCAGGTACAATACTTTTGTGATGTATATACAGTATACATTTTATTCATTTGTTATTAGAATAGACTGTGACAGCATTAAAACACAATAAAAAATATTACATCGTTTTATTCATACATGTAAAATTGCAGAAAGTACTCGCCAGATGCGAGTAAAAATTCTAACTGATGAAATAAAAAATGCATTTACCAATCCGACAGAAGTTCTGTATTTTTTGTTGTTGTTTTTTATTTGTGTGTGGTGGGTTTTTTTCATCTAATCCGTGACTCCGCATCAGCCACATCTTAATTCCAAACCATTCAAACTAACAATTGAGAATGATGATGAAATACACAACTGTACAATGTACTGCATTGTGCAAGTGCAACACTCTGGAAAGAGAGCCGGTCAAAGGTCAATACTTCCTAGAAAAGGCTTGTTTTCGTTGAAAGTATATATTTTGAGTAGATTGTTCTGTTAAATACCTGCAAGATGTCGCTTGAATTTGTATGAAAAAAAATGCGAACAAAATTCTTTTGACCAGAAGGTTGAAACTGTTATTGATTTGTCAATCAAGGTGCAGGTTTTGATTTCGTTTGCCACTATGTCTGACAGCCCTTTTTGCAACTCTTATGGGACAAAGGATATAATACAACCAATCGAACGCTGAAGAAGAAGAAAAGATATCTTGCCAAGAAGTGTTCTTAATGTTTTGTCAATATATCTATATCATTTGAAGTGAAGACACTGTATATTATAATATTGTTAATAATATATTGTTCTATAGACTAGTAAATTTTAGTTGGTTTTGGTTTAGCAGGCTAGTTAAGTGTATTCCATTTCTACAACCTTGCTGAGCATGCAAATTTATATGGTTTCAGTTTGGTGATACATACATGTGTATCTTAAATGGCTCCGTCCCCATAATCTAAGTTAGAATTACTGTAGCATTTAATAATTCCCATCAATTTTTGTTTCATGGCACGGTCTGAATGTATATATTAAAAGCACAGATCCTAGTTTTTAAACACTACAGCATATTTTTCACTATTAGAGCCATTTGTGATCACTGAAATCAAACATTACTTATATTTTATTCTTTAGATTATCCATTTTCTGGTGATCTTGGTGTTTCTAATACAGAAAAAATTCATTTTTTTATATAGATTCTTTAAAAATGCACATGCACCTGAGCAGTAGCGGTTTATTGATTCAAGTTGTCTATTTTTAAGGATATTTCCCATTTTAACATCACACTCATCTTTCACTCTATTGTAACTTTAACCAAATGAGTTACACTTACAGGTTTGTAAATTAACTAAACTTAGTGTCAATTATTTACGGGTTAAAACTAAGGTCTGGGCCTTTAATAATGTTAATTACAAGTTTTATATTTTTGATTTCAGTGAAGAGAGATTCTGGAGGAAATGAAGAAGAATGGCTCAAGACAAAGGAACAGGCTGTACTCGAGTTGGGGTCCTTGTTGGCAAAAACCAATATGGCTACAGGTAGACTCGCTCACTGTTATTTATTATTATTATTGTGTTTGCATCAAGTAAGGTTCAAGCACAGTGTTTTCAGCTATCTGTATCAGGGCTAGCACTGGGTGAGCAAAACAGTTCACCAAATTGTCTATTAAACTTCAAAAATTGCAGACATTGTCAGTTATTTTCTAAAAAAAATTAAATTATTACATGAAATTATTTCGCCAAACTAAAATAAAATTCGCCAACTGCTTTCAAAATTAGCAATTGACGAATTTGCCGAGTGCCAGAGCTAATCCTGTGTACTGTCTGTCCAGACCAGGTTAATGACCAGTTAGTGAGATATAAGTAAGTGCAGTGGCCTTCACGTCCCTACTGAATCTTTGCTTCTGAAATTTTAATCTTGAAACGAATGCTAGATTGAGAAGCATTTCTAGAATACAGGTGTTGATATAAATTTTATAGCATAGCGGGCGAAATGGAGGGTTTTTTTTTGCTGAAAGTCGGCCCAAGTCAACAAGTTATTAGCAGTAGAGATAAGTCAGAAGTTGCCATAATATTAAGATTCTGAACCTAATCTTAGCGCTATGAAATCGTAAAACCGCCGTAGGTTGTGACGTCACTACAGCGCATGCCATAGTGACGATTTTGTAGGCTAAGATAGCTTCGAAAATATGGACCCAGATTCTGAACCTAATCTGATTTCAAAAACAAACTCACACAACAGATGTCAAGACCTCCAATTTGTGTAGTGCCACAGCTAACATACACCTTGTCGGTCCGTGGTTTTACTTTGGCACCAGACTGTCTGTACATCAACGCATGTCTCGCCGTTTACAGTGACCAGTTAAGCAGTGTGTAGTTCTTGGCCAAATTCATTTTAGTAATTCCAGAACAGGTCTAGCTCTGGAAAAGCAGAAAATTTCGCCAAATTATCTATTAAACTTCAAAAATTGTAAAAACCCAGTTATTTCCTAACAAAATAGCAATAATTGCAAAAAATTATTTCGTCAAATTATTTTAACTTCACAATGACATTAATTAACATTTATTTAATATTATCGTGTTTTAATGAACATTTTTAATTGTTTTGCTTACATTTTATTACAGGAATTAGTATTTGATAACGCGATATTACGATTCGAGCTGAGTGTCTAATTTAGAGCTTTTCCTTATGAATGCAAAACATGACAAAACATTACGAAATAACTGTTAACTTCACCTATTTTTTTATCACACTTCTCCACTTTCTTCTGGGAAGGGAGAAGTCACTTCTACTTTTTCAAATCTAGATTAGGGCCTGAGCTGTACATAATACTTTAAGATGGAAAGCAAAAGTTGCTCTTGAACCGTATCAGAAATCAGAAATTTCCAAGTCTTAAAATAGACTTCTTCCTGTTTCCCTGAATGCCTGTATGGATGGTGCAACTTTTGTATTATTAAACAATTATTATTAACCCGTATTTGTGTTTCGATTTTCAGAACTGGCTGGTCTTATCAGATTCACACGTCCCTTTCTGAGCTTAGTGAGCAAGGCCAAAGCGGCCAAGTTGGTCCGAGCTCTCGTTGATTTGTTCCTTGACATGGAAGCAGGCACTGGTAAAGAGGTGAGATTTAATATACTGTACTGCAATTTAAACTCTCTTGTCCTGGTATCATGAAATGCAATATTGGTAGCAGAACATTTTACCCTTTGGTAGTCATAGTTAGGATTAAATTTTCATTTTGAACTGCAGTAATTTAACTTAAACACATTTTTGTCTCTCTTTGAATGAAGACATGATATTGGTAATATATAAAATTGCATTACATCGTAGCATAGGCAAGTGATTTTATATTAAATTTGTGTTTGTTATCCATCAATAAATTTATCCCCCCAAAATGACAAACAATTCTTATGCTTACAAACAACACAGATTATGTAGTTAAGAATACACATAAATCAGTTTTTAACATCTTTCTATGACCTGTTTTATGTAATGCCATCCCATTTGACCATATAACATTATTACTTTTAGGTTTATTGAAGGATAACATTCCGGTTTTTAGTAACGTCCGATCAGAATACAGTAAATCAAATAACATCAGAAAGTTTGTAATTATAATGGTTTAATGTTGCTGTTTTTATGTCCCATTCATGTGTTTACAGGTTGAACTTTGTAAGGAATGCATTGATTGGGCTAAAGACGAAAAGAGAACTTTCTTACGTCAAGCTTTAGAGGTATGACACACACATATTTTTCTGTTGGCTAATATTCTATTAATCGGTTTGTTTTGGGGTATGGATGGGCTGATGTTAAAACAGAACTTGTCTACAGTGAAATTAAATGCTGAAATGGAAAGTAATGGATGTTTTATTGACACCCTATCATGCAGTTATTTCAACACATGGTCTAGATAGTAAGATGAGAAATCCACTGCTGCCACACAGGCTGCTCGGACAGAATAGCAGCAAGGAATCTTTTTATATATACACTTTGCACTTCCTTTGAAAAAGTGCTTGTAAAAGATCCCTTGCTGCTAATGGGAAAATTGTAGCAGGTCTTGAGTTGGCCAACTTGCACATATATACAGAGTATTTCTTTGAAAATTATTAAAATATGTTAATTTAAAGAATATTTTATTTGCTAAAGACTACATGTTGTAGCCGTTTTGTATAAAAATTAGTAATTGGCTAATTTGGACAGGATGAGCTCTTCAGAATTACCAAATGTTTGACTTCCAATAGCCGATGATGAATTAATCAATGTATTGTAGTTAAGACAAAACAAAGTTTTTATTTTGATTAGGAAGAAAGCAAATAAATTGATCTTACAATCCACTGCACTTTAGGTGATCATTATACTACTGAGCTACCTTCCTCATCAATTATAAAAGAAAAAAGAAAATCTTACTATAACCCAGCTGACTCACTTAAAATAACACTTATCAGTGTTTCTGTCAGAAAGAAATGTTTGGGTATGGCACTATGGAATTGAATGCAACCATGGTCAAGGGGCCTTCCTCAGAAAATAAATGGCTTAAGTTTAGGGTTAGGATTAAGAAAATCATACAGTAATAATAAGAGTAATTAATTCTGTCAAAAGGTTAACTTTTTTTTTCTGGAAAAAAACAAATTGGTTATGGTGCCATACCAGTTTTACCCTCTGGCAGAAACCCTGCTTATAGGAGTTATGGAAATCCAAAATGTATTGGGCCTATACAGGTTCTAAGATTACATATACCATACAATGGTTTTGTTGCGGCTAGAATACTTCAGAGTAAAAGAATTCAGTTTGATATCTTTTTCATTATTGAATTGGGGTCCTTATTATTTCATGTTATATCATTTTTCTAAACACTGATTATTATGTTATTGTTTTTTACAGGCACGACTTATTGCAGTTTATTTTGATACAAAGAATTATCAAGAAGCTCTCCTAATAGGTAAAACAATTTTAAAATGAACTCCCATGGCTAGTGCTATTCAATGTTGGGCTAGTAAACAACTACCATTGCCATGCCCGATGGCTAGTGAATCTTTCTTTGTCAAATGTTGCAGTCAAGTCTATTTTGTAAATATGAATATCCTGCCATCACCCCAACCCCCAAATGTTTGTGTTTTCAAGCTCTATCTCCCTCTATAGATGACATATTTGATTATTACTACTATTTAGTAAAATTGTATTAACTTAAAGTAAAGTAGGGCTAGTGAATTCTTTAAATCAGTGATCCCATAACTAGTGGATTTTAAAATCATTTTGAATAATTTCACAAGGGTACATATAATGTTTTATTTTGTACTTTCATTTTGATATCTGGTGTTTACAATATGACATGTTTTTTTCAGCATCCACCTTATTGAAGGAGCTGAAGAAGTTAGATGACAAGGCACTGCTGGTCGAAGTTCAGCTGCTGGAGAGCAAAGTCTATCACGCACTCAGCAATCTGCCTAAAGCCAGGTGCAGTAACGCCGTTTGGCATTCGTACAGGGCTTCAGATTACTCCAGTGTCAAGACAATAAACATGTCCAAAACAATCATATTCAAGTACAGACATACAAAATATTTCACCTGAAATCTATGAAATATTATCGTTTTAATTAGATTAAAATAACTTGAAATGAATTTCCGAAAATCCACAACCCTTCAGCAGCTGTTAATAACATCATTCTCTATAAAAAAAAAAATAAAAAAAAAGACTCGCTGGACACAAAATAGATAATATAAACCTCTTGTGCTGAAAAATTGGTGAGATCTAAATCCCTGTCTTATGAGTCGAGATAATATGAGGAGCCATTATAATAACACCAGTTCAAAGTCAAGCATATATAGGTTTTCCAGTCATTTGAAAAAAATACATTTATATTTCCCATCTCTTACGTTTTGTCAACTTGTATATATGTGACACTACCAAATTTGTTGCTGGGGTTAATAAACTTTATTTTAAAAAAATAATAATAAAATAAAAAAAAATATGGGTACATGATAATCTAAAGTAAAAGAATGGCTGTTTAAATATATCTTAGCCATGGCTTAATTCTATGTGGAGTTTGGCAAATATCTATTGCCGAGTTGTATACATTGAGAAATGCAGATATAAGGGAGATTACTCTTGCTCCTGCTTACGAATGAAGTCATGAAAAAAAAAAAAGGAAAATATTTTGCTAGAGAATTTTTTTTTTAATTCTATGTGTTTTTTAAAAATCGGACTAATTTGTACGGCCACCCCACCCGAATTCAAAAACACTGCAAAATTTTCATTGTCATTTTCTTCTGTCTATGTTAGTCTTTGGCTCAGATAATGGATTTTGTAACCCCCCTCCCCCAGTCACCAATTGATTGTTTGATGTTACAGAATACCTCATGGTTCAAGCTGTTTTAGACATATTTTATAATTATATAATAAGAAAAAACTAAGTCTCATTTTGATGCATTCGCTTGTATACAGTTAGTTATTAGATTTAGTATGGATCAGTTTGAACCAAATCCACAGGCAAAAATAATCATATAAAGAGCAATGTTTTGTACATTATAGTATTTTCTTTATTGTATTGTAAATATTTTGCATTTTTCTACTCTGTATGTATTTATGTAGAAACTATAATGCTGAACATAAAAAATATATGCATGTTGTTATTTGTATTTTATTTAAACAGGGCAGCTTTAACATCTGGTAGAACCACAGCCAATGGCATCTACTGTCCTCCAAAACTACAGGCAGCTCTCGATCTACAGTCAGGTATGTTATTATATGTACAAATTAAAAAAAAAATTTTTTATCTAAGATCTAGCATAAATTTATTATAACAAATAATTATTTGTTGTATGCTTGAATACATCTATATATGAAGGTGTAAAAATATATTTCATTTCAACATATTTTTGTACTTGTATCCAATTAAAGTTCAAGCACGCTGTCCTGGGCACACACCTCAGCTATCTGGGCTGTCTATCCAGGACAGTGGGTTGGTGGTTAGTGAGAGAGAAGAGAGTGTAGTGGTCTTACACCTACCCACTGAGTCGTTAAAACTCGCTCTGGGTGGGAGCCGATACCGGGCTGCGAACACAGTATCTGCCGATCTTCATGTCCGATGGCTTAACCACGACACCACGGCCGGTATAGCACCATGTATTGACAAAATAGTCAAACTTGTCCACGAGTGATTAGTAGTTGTTCCTGCCTGCCTCACACTCTCCAAAAGAGGTAAAAGTGGTGAGTGGTTCTGCACTCGCCTTTCATTATTTTGCTTTTATGTGCATTGCTAGATGCTGGTTTTTTAAAGTGTGGAAGCACTTTACTTTTTATAATAAAAATTCTGCCTGGAATAAGGAGTTGTTTTTTAAATGTAGAGGCCTGAAGGTTCTCTTTACTTTTGATATAATTTGTTTTTTGTTGATTGTTTTTCAGTCATTGGTGACCAGTTCTCTTGCATATATAAATTTTTGTGTTTCAGGTATTTTGCATGCAGCGGATGAGCGTGATTTTAAAACAGCTTACTCATATTTCTATGAAGCATTTGAAGGCTACGACTCGATCGACAGCCCTAAAGCTGTCATTGCTCTCAAGTACATGCTTATGAGCAAGATTATGCTCAACATGTGAGGTTTTTTTATAAGACGCCCTATTCTGTGTTACATCGATCAGTGGAGTATTTTGACAAACATTTCAGAAATAAAATTAGTGATCAGTGGAGTATTTTGACAAACATTTCAGAAATAAAATTAGTAAGTAGTACTTACATCAGGAAAATAGTTTGTCTTGATATTTCTGTGTTGGGACAGGTACACACTAAAATGTGTATTTTGTATTAATGTCTCTAGTAAATACAAATTTAAAAGATCACACTGCAACCAAGAAATGCTGAGTTGTTTTCGGTAAATTTATTTAAGTTTTATTGAATAAAAGGAAGTTGGCATTTGTTTTGACATTCAAACCAGCAGAAGCTATCCATGGTTTAGTAGTTGATAGTAATTTCTTTCGCTTATTACAAACTGGAAAAATTGCAAGTAGTGGAATTAACATTGTAAAGTTGTGGACTGTTTGCTTGATCTTTCCAGAGTTAATTTCTTTTGGTGTTTTTAAAAATTAATTTCCTGATTTAGAGTAGGTCTTTATATGTATTCTTTGAAAAATTCTAATAAACTCACAAGCATACAATTATAATGTTCTAATGTAACCCACCACCACCAACACACACACACACACACACATCACTGGTGGTAATTTCGCGAACAGCTATGTTGATTTTATATTTGTATACTATATAAATTTGGTATAAATAACAATAACATGGGTATCAGAATACAAATAGATGATACATAGAGACTTCATTAAAGAACAATTGATGCCATTTATCTTCTAACAATTTCTCTAGAAAAAAGTATATATTATGAGCCAAAGCAAGTTGGACACTTTTTAAACAACTAGTTGTAAGATCAGTCTAATTAAAATTAGCTCCACTATTACATGTGGATCTAAAGACAGCCAGATGGAGCTCATGTCCACCAATCAAAACCTTACTTGCAGAATCCTGCCAGTGATTTAAAAATAATTTGAAAACATTCCGAATTATCCTGAGGGTATACGACATGTTTCGTGTGAATTACGAATGCCTTAAAACATGTTTTATTTTATAAAATAAATAATTTGTAATGTAAAACTGAAGACTGATTTAGTTTTTTTTTTATTTTATAAATAAATAAACAATTTTTAATGTAAAATTGAAGACTGATAACCCACCCCGTACGTATTGGTATGGTTCGCTGTAGTGCGGCAACTAAAATAGACTCTCCCGATATTTTTAGAATTTGTATGCTCCCAAATAACGTTATAAAAGGCGAAGTGTGATTGGTCAATATTTAAATTATTATTTACAGACGAAATGTTACTTGGACATTGGGGACTACGCAGTGGTTGTTAGTTTTAAATCACTGGCAGGATTCTGCAAGTAAGGTTTTGATTGGTATACATGAGCTCCAACTGGCTGTCTTTAGATCCACATGTAATAGTGGAGCTAATTTTAATTAGATTGTTTAAGATTAATGGTATCTAATAAACAAAAATGTAGTATTCTGTTTCTTAAACCAGGTTTAAAATAAATTTAAATATCTTTTCCAATTAAAACACAGGGCTAGCTCTGCCACTCGCAAAATTCGCCAGTTGCGAATTTTAAGATAGATTGGCGAATTTTATTTTAATTTGGCGAAAAATAATTATGTTATAATTTGTTCAAAATTAGTTTAGATTTTGTATTTTTGAAATAATTTGGCAAAATTTTCTGATCACCCAGAGATAGCCCTGATTTAAACGTATTTACAGCACTCACGCGGAAGTTAACCTATGCATAACAAAGTTATCAGTTTCAGGTCAACTCACATGTCACAAAACATTCTATTTTGGTCATCCTCACTATGGAGCAGCCAGTCTGAAAAGTGATCTCCGACATATTTACAATGGGTCAGCTCTTACATAGGTGTGTGAGAAAAAGGGAATCATACAACAGCCCATAACTTGTTCTGACTCCATTATGCAGCCATTGACAAATCTTAAGTTTGTTGTTTATATTGTTTTTTGCAGGTCAGATGAAGTGCATTCTATAGTGAGTGGCAAACTGGCCCTGAAGTATGCTGGCCCAGAGGTAGAGGCGATGAAGAGTATTGCAACTGCCAGTCACAAGAGATCGTTAGCCGACTTCCAAAAGGTAGGCCACTAAAACCTGTTTACTTTGGTATTTGTGTTTATCCCACCTCCATAGATTTGTTGGGTTTGTGACTGGTACACCAAGGGCCAAGATGTGTCTAAACCTGTCCTTGCTCCTTGCTTATAACATTTGCAGAATCTAGAATCAAGACTTCAGTAAGGTCTTGAGATTTTATCACCATCACAGTGCCATACAAACTGTACGTGTGATGTTGTTAAACATTTGAGTTTAGACACTGAAGTTTTATAAGCATGGGTTCTGTCCATAAAAATAACGACTGACTGCTAACTAATAGGAAAAAAGAATGCTACATCTTCAGTGAAAGCTAATTTTGAAAGTATACCAAGAACAAGCATATATGTCATTGGCATTTTCCCATGACTTCTATATCAAATGCTGTTTTATGTACTGTTCTGTCTGTGAGAAAGTGTGCATAAAAGATCCCTTGCTGCTAATGAAAAAATATACTAAGCGGGTTTCTCCTGAAGACTGTGTCAGAATTACCAGATATTTGACATCCAATAGCCGATGATTAATTAAATAATAGCTCTAGTGATGTTGTTAAACAATGCAAACAAAGTTTGTAGTCAGTGTTTTCATTGATGTACAAGTAGCACAATATCATATTTAGCCAAGAAATCGCCCTAATGACCAGTATGTTCTGAAGAGCTCTTGGAATATTGTTACTTCCATATTGACTTATTACTATTAGTTCTAGTTGACATTTGTTACAACACTTTCAGACCCTAACAACGTACAAGGCACAACTGGAAGATGACCCAATCGTATGTACCCATCTGAAGACTCTGTATGACAACTTGTTGGAACAGAATCTGTGTCGAATAATCGAGCCGTTCTCCAGAGTTCAGGTGAGAGATAAAATTACACATTGTCATGTGTCCATTGTAGATTGCAGACTGATCCTGAATTTGAAAATGTATCTTATGAAAAAGTGTTTTTGTATTGCAAATGACAGTTTAAAAAAAAAAGCAAAATACAGATATTTCTTTAGTGTTTTTGACTCCATGGTTTAGTGTGGGGGTGGGACGTAGCCCAGTGGGAAAGTGCTCGCTTGATGTGCAGTTGGTTCGAGATCGATCCCCGTTAGTGGGCTCTTTGGGCTATATCTCGCTCCAGCCAGTGCACCACGACTGGTATATCAAATGCAGAAGTATGTATTATCCTGTCTGTGGGATGGTGCAAATAAAAGATCCCTTGCTACTAAGGGGAAAATGTAGCGGGTTTCCTCTCTAAGATAATATGTACAATTAACAAATGTTCGATCTCCAATAGCCAATGATTAATAAATCAATGTGCTCTAGTGGTATTGTTAAACAAAACAAACTTCTTCCATGGTTTAGTGTTTGCGTTATATACTATAAGTCGTAGTTCACTGAAAGTTGCAGGGCTCGAAATAGAATGCAAAAAATGGCCTAGGTCAAAAGAAATATGTCCTGCAGGGCTTCTAGATTATGGTAGCCCCACTCCCATGGCTAGTGATATTCAATGTTGGGCTAGTAAATAACTACTATTACCATGTCCAACGGCTGGTGAAAAAAAAAAGTCAAATGTTGCAGTTAATATATAAATATAAATATCCGGCCCAACCTCCCAGTGTTAATGTTTCTAAGCTCTATCTCTCCCTTTAATATTATTACTATTATTTAGAAAAATTGTATTAACTAAAAGTAAAGTAGGGCTAGTGAATTTTTAATCATGGCTAGTAGATTTTTTAAATCACTGATCCTATGGCTAGTGGATTTTATAAAATGTCTAGAAGCTCTGTGTCCTGCTAACAAAACATATGGCCTGCTGAAAAGAAGACAGTCATAGAAAGAGGTGAAGGGAGGTTTTCAACTTTGGGATAGTGTGTGCAATATTAATTTTAGAGCATTATGGATTTAAAATATAATAGAATCGTGATCTAAATAGCAGAACAGATAATTGTACATACAAAAAATTATCTGTGATTTTTTGGTGGTTTTAGCAGGATAATTATTTCACCTGCTAGGTCTGAAAAATGTACTGCATTTCGCTTTTCACAGGCCGCTATTTTGAACCCTGACTTGGTTTATGGTTCCAATTATGATTAACTATGATAGTTCATCTTAATGCAGGCTAGCCATGGGTTGGTATTTTTGTTCGCCAAAAAATTTTGCCAATCTTCAGTTTCTTTCGTCAATCTAAATATGTATTTGCCAATTACATTTTGGCATTTTAGTCAAAAAAAATTGTTTAATGGAACTGTCCTGAGTTCATAGTCATTTTAGAAAGTTTTTGGCAAATAAAATATTTTTACGCTATTAAAATTAAATTTTATGTGCATGTTTTTGATGAGCATATGAATATTTTTATAACAGATGAATTTCTAGACATTGTATAGTATACATATTTCATTATCAATTTTAGTCTAAAATAATTTCATACGTACAAATTTATTCTTCCAACAGCAAAACTAAATTTGAAATAATTCTATCGAAGATTATTCCAAATGTATTCATGTGTATAATACTTTATATTTAAAACATGTTATGGTAAGATAGTGTTTTTAAAAATAGGAAAAAGCAGGATGTGTTTATTTTGTCGGGAACAAATATTTATTCATTTCAACTTATTTTCGTGCTTATATCCAATTACGGTTCAAGCACGCTGTCGTGGGCACACACCTCAGCTATCTGGGCTGTCTATCCAGGGCAGTGGATTGGTTAGTGAGAGAGAACAAGGTGTAGTAGTCTTAAACCTACCCATTGATCCCTTAAGAACTCGCTCTGGGTTGGAGCCGGTACCTACCAGCCTGCAGTCCGATGGCTCAACCATTGCGCCACCGAGGCCGGTTCATTCAGTTAAAGCTTTTTTTAGACTTGCTAATGGATTGACTATCTACCCGAAGGCGTAGATTTACCGACCATAATCCTTCATCAGTTAAACAAGCTCTGGGTAGGAGCCGGTATCGGGCTGCGAACCCTGTGTCTACCAGCCTTATGTCCGATTGCTTAACCACGACGCCGGTGGAACAAACAGATATCTTGCTAGGGCTGAAAACATAGGGTAGTTCCTTTAACTCTGCAGAATTCTTGTATGTTTTTACTGCCTATTTCGTATTCTGCCTTCATGTATCGACATTAGATGATTTGTTGTTATTAACTGAATTACGTACTCGGTGGCGTCGTGGCAAGCCATCGGTCTACAGGCTGGTAGGTACTGGGTTCAGATCCCAGTCGAGGCATGGGATTTTTAATCCAGATACCGACTCCAAACCCTGAGTGAGTGCTCTGCAAGGCTCAATGGGTAGGTGTAAACCACTTGCACCGACCAGTGATCCATAACTGGTTCAACAAAGGCCATGGTTTGTGCTATCCTGCCTGTGGGAAGCGCAAATAAAAGATCCCTTGCTGCTAATCGGAAGAGTAGCCCATGTAGTGGCGACAGCGGGTTTCCTTTCAAAATCTGTGTGGTCCTTAACCATATGTCTGACGACATATAACTGTAAATAAAAATGTGTTGAGTGCGTCGTTAAATAACATTTCTTTCTTTCTTTCTGAATTACGTTTTTGTCATTTCAGGTTGACCACGTAGCCAGTCTTATAAAATTACCAATAGTAACTGTTGAAAAGAAATTGTCACAGATGATCTTGGATAAAAAATTTCATGGTAAGCATTTTGTCAAGTTATATTAAAATAATTAATGGGAAGCAACTCTTGTTATAAACTATAAAGATTTAGCACGTGGCTGTGAGTAAACATCTTAACTAGTGGTTTTCAAATGTTGAGGGTGGGGGTGGGGGGGGGGGGTCTGTATGTATAGTGGACTACTTGTATCTGAAGATTGATTACTTGCTGTATCATTTTGCATTCCTTTCAATTTTTATTAACAGAAAAGTCATCATCTTAAACCATCCACTTTAAAAAAAAAAAAAAATTAAACGATAAAAACTTCATGTTTTGTCTTTATTTTAACATACTTCTTCAAGCTTAATAAACAAAATTTTAACCTGCCTTTTGGACTGTTCTAGGCAGAAACATTTCTGACGACCATTATTGTTTCAAAGAATATTTTCTATAAATGATGAATTTTACATCCTTAACATGGACAATAACTCTTTACCTCTACAAATCTTTATTTTTCAGGTATACTGGATCAAGGAGCAGGAGTATTAATTGTTTTTGATGAAACTCCAGTTGACAAAACGTACGAAAGTGCTCTTGCAACGATTAACAGTATGGGCAAAGTTGTGGACGCTTTGTATAACAAGGCTAAAAAACTGTCATAGTGTCGTACGGTGGAGGTATGTTTAATGGATGGAGAATAAGCAAACGGGAGAGAATATATTTACTGTTATGTGACTTCCTCATCGGCATCAGTGGAAAGTCATGATTCATACTGAAACTGGTTTTTCTACAAATTAACATTTTTTATTTTCATGCAGTGTAAAAACATTTATATATAAAATAATGTTTTTCTTTTTGTGACCCTATTAATAAAAGTATTTGTCACTGAATAGAGCAGTGAATTAAAAAAAAAAAAATTCAAATGTCTGGAGTCTAGCTGCAGCAATTTTGATAGTTGGGTTGTTTATAGGGAACACTCATTCATTTTACGAGTTGTTGCATCAAGAAGTTTCTAGCAAGTGAAAGTGAGTTGGATACATTTTTAAATGTGTCGTAAAATAATGGTATTTTAAGTGTCATGAATGTAGTATTCCGTGTCTTACATATCCTAAAAAAAAAAAAAAAAAAAAAAAAATTGAAACATCTTTTCCAACTAAAACATATTTACAGTGCACTGTTAACTTACATGATGAAACAGAATTCAGTTTCAGTAGTGTAAAATTCAGTGGTCCGACTAGCTTTGACATCTAGGTCATCACCACGGAACAGCCAATCGGAGGTCTTTAAAGTGACTCCAGCATGTGAGATATTGCTGTGCGATATGACATTTCACACATTATTCTCATCTACGGGTGTGTAAGAAATGTCATTGTAACGATTAAGGCATTGGAATTGTACCATATAATATATGTTAATACAAATGATGTATGATGTACACTTTTGTAAGTGTTATTATGGTAAATAAAGCAAATTGTGCAGTATTATTTGTTGAATATATGAATTAATGAATGAATGTTTGACGACACCTCAGCACGTTGTTCTATATTTATAGGGTTTAATTATGCATTGAGGCGGGACGTAGCCCAGTGGTAAAGTGCCCGCTCGATCGGTCTGGGATCTATCCCCATCGGTGGACACATTGGGCTATTTCTCGTTCCAGCTAGTGCACTACAACTGGTATATCAAAGGCTGTGATATGTACTACCCTGTCTGTGGGATGGTGCATATAAAAGATCCCTTGCTGCTAATCGAAAAAAGTAGCCCATGAAGTGGCGACAGCAGGTTTCCTCTCTCAATATCTGTGTGGTCTAAAATATGTTGAGTGCGTCATTTAATACAAATCCTTTCCATAATTATGCATCTTGGATTTTTCGGTTAATCTTAGTCATTCAGCAGGGAACATTTTTGTTCAGTATCATCTTGTCAATCGCTATGTAAGTTTCAGATATCGCTATACAATTCTAATACATTTTTATGGTACATGTTAATAAATTTTTAAAGTGGGCTGAGAATTACTTCTTTTTTTAACTCCAGAAATTAGCTGCAGTATACACATCTCAGGGTTTAATTTGTATAGTATTTCATTTGTTTATAAAAATAGTGACCCCCCCACCCCACCCCCCAAGATTTTGACCCACCCCTTATTTTGGCTTGATTTGAGAACAGATACTAGTATATGCATTAAACTGATACTGGAAATGGAAGCACCTTAAAAAAATCCTGGGAAAAGGCCTGCCTGTGTCCCATTGCTTGTCTGTTTTTCTATACACTATATATGAATTGGAATTTCTAGCTAATCTACATCAAAATAAATAATACTAGCTAAAAAAATTGTTGTAAAATTCACTGTAGATTCTTTTGTATCGGTCGGCGGCAGGATGTAGCCCAGTGGTAAAGCACTTGCCTGATGGTCTGGGATCGACCCCAGTCGGATCCCAGTCGAGG
Source organism: Gigantopelta aegis (assembly GCF_016097555.1). NCBI lineage: Eukaryota > Metazoa > Mollusca > Gastropoda > Neomphalida > Peltospiridae > Gigantopelta > Gigantopelta aegis. Next base: position 21,138,271 of record NC_054707.1, read on the forward strand.
CATGGGATTTTTAATCGAGATGCCGACTCCAAACCCTGAGTGAGTGCTCCGCAAGGCTCAATGGGTAGGTGTAAACCACTTGCACCGACCAGTGATCCATAACTGGTTCAACAAAGGCCATGGTTTGTGCTATCCTGCCTGTGGGAAGCGCAAATAAAAGATCCCTTGCTGCCTGTCGTAAAAAGAGTACCCTATGTGGCGACAGCGGGTTTCCTCTAAAAACAGTGTCAGAATGACCATATGTTTGACGTCCAATAGCCGATGATAAGATAAAAAATCAATGTGCTCTAGTGGCGTCGTTAAATAAAACAAACTTTACTTTACTTTTGCTACTAATAGAAAAATGTAGTGGGTTCCTCTCTAAGACTATGTCGGATATTACCAAATTTTGACATCCAGTAGCCAATGATTAATAAATCACTATTCTCTAGTATTGTCGTTGAACAAAAAAAAACTTTTAACTTCAGTAAAGGTGGAATAAGATATTCTCCATGGACTCCCAAAGCTTGTATTGTAGTTGAAAATAAAAGAAACTACTGACCATGACCCAATTTTTAACAAAACATCGTAAACCTAGTTCTTCACGTAAAAGTAAATCTACGACTAAACCACAATTCTTATTTCTATTATAGTACAATAAATATACTTAGATACACACATATTTCATTTACTTTTGTCTTTAAAATGCTCCCATCTTCTGTAATGATGCAATTTTCTGCGTGAAATAGACGCCAAACACGTGTAAACGCACGACCGTTAAACTGCTAGTAGCAGACGTAAACTTAGGATGTTTAGTGAAATGGGCCTCTGCTGGTATGTAGAGGATAACAGGTTAATGGTAAGAAGGGGAAAGCTGAGCGACTGCCAAGTGGAATTCCACATTCATTCATATTAATTCATTCATTATATCCAATGAAGGTTAAATCTCGCTGTCCTGGGCACACACCTTGGCTATCTGGGCTCTATCCAGAACAGTGGGTTAGTGAGAGAGAGTGTGGTGGCCTTAAACCTACCCATTGAGTTGTTAAAATACCCTCCCTCCGGTTTGGAATTCCCCATTCGTTCTGAATATGATAAAGCCGATACGTTGTGAACACGATAAAGCCGATAACTAGCATCATTAATCTGTTATTGTTTTGTTTATGGGTGTTTTTTTTGTTTGTTTTTTAGGGCGGGACGTAGCCCAGTGGTACAGCTTTCGCTCGATGCGCGGTCGGTCTGGGATCGATCCCCGTCGGTGGGCCCATTGGGCTATTTCTCGTTCTAGCCAGTGCATCACGACTGGTATATCAAAGGCCGTGGTATGTACTACCCTGTCTGTGGGATGGTGCATATAAAAGATCCCTTGCTGCTAATCGAAGAGAGTAGCCTATGACAGCGGGTTTCCTCTCATTATCTGTGTGGTTCTTAACCATATGTTTGACGCCATATAAACGTAAATAAAATGTGTTGAGTGCGTCGTTAAATAAATCATTTCTTTCTTTCTGTTATTGTTTTTATTCTGCAAGTCGACAAGAAGAAGACTCGATATGTTCAAATTAAATAAGAAAGCCTTTTGGCAGTCTGACATGCAGATTTTATTACTTCATTCTTGTAATAATATATATGTTATATTTGTCACATCCAAAAATAATTTTTGAACTCTTTTATTTCATAAATAAATATATAGATTTTGTTAATGTTTACCACGACACAAAAAAACAAAAAATCGTACCATCATAGTCAAATGAGAGTAGTCGAAACTGGTCACGTGACATGGGATAATCTGCTGCCAGTCGTTTTATAACTGCGGTTAAAAACTATTACTGGTCGATGACGGAAACGCGCTATCAGCATCCACTCCCCCCCCCCCCCCCCCCCCTTTAAATAGACCTACAAAGTCCTACACAGTGACTTGAAAATAATACATTGCAAAATTACTTGTTCAAATGTTATATTCACGATTTTAATTATAACGGATTATTCATTACTTGGATCGTACACACGGGCGTAAGAAGGTGCCAAAAAGTGTGTGTGTGTGGGGGGGGGGGGGGGGGGGGGCACACTTTTATATTTACACACTTTTACACTATTATCAAGCAAATACAAAGCAAAATATCTGAAAGATAGGATTTTTTCTAAGACTAACGTGCAAGTTGACCGAACTAGCTGGTTACATTGTTAAACAATACATTTCTATTTTAGCAGGGGTAGGGGGTCATACTCCCCAAGAAAATGTTTTGATAGAAAAGAACATTTGCCCAGTCAGTGAGACAATTGTGTTATTTCTTGCTCCCGACAGTGCACCACAACTGGCACACCAAAGGCCGTGGTATGGTGTGGTATGTGCTATCCTGTCTATGGGATTGTGCATATCAAAATATCCCTTGCTACTAAAGAAAAAATGTAGCGGATTTCCTCTCTAAGACTATAATTATGTCAAAATTACCAAATGTTTTACACCCAATAGCCGATGATTAACACATCAATGTGCTCAAGTGTCGTTAAACAAAACAAACGATAAATATAGAGAAGTGAAGTGTAGGCCTTTAGGAATTTTAGTAGGGGTGGGGGGTCTAAACTGGCAACAAAGGTTTTTAGGAGGGTCGAGTCATGAACTACTTTATAAAAATAGAAAATTTGCTACAGCAGGGAGGGGTTTCGACCCCGGAATCCCTCCCCTGCACACGCGCCTAAATCCACCCTTACAGAAAGGGAAGAAAAAAACCCATATTAAATATACAGAAAATCAGCGCTAGACAGAATATAAATATGAAGAGAGAAGGGAAGGGCACGTTCTGTTAGCGAGCAGTATGTAAGGCGCACCATGGCGAGTAGGCTACGTATTGATTTTGTTTGGCCGTGTTATCGAAACTGTTTCTGCAGTGAAGCTTGTTAATCACGCCAGCCTCGCTTCCACAACAAGACATCTACATAAAACTTGATAATAATTTATTTTATTCTTGGACGGTGCGTCATTGACAAGAAACATGGGATTGATCGCCACAGAGACGGTATGATGGCCGCCATGTTTTCTCTCTTTGTCGAGGTAACAGTTTTGACAACATTGAAATGAAGTTCGGGGCACCAGACGGCGGAATAAGGACGTAGGTGCATGGAATGCTGTAGACAGGCGGATATCGGGATCGCTTGTAATGCTGCTACGTACACAAATGGCAGGGATCGAGTTTTACGACGCTGTGTTGAACAACGAGCTGCAGTTACTGAAGCGACTGGCAGCACAACACAAGATCGACCTGAGTGCGAAATTTGTCGAGGTGAGAAAAAAGAACCATTCTGACTTATGCCCGTTACACCTGGCAGCGTACAGGGGTTACACGTACATGCTTCAGTATCTGATAGAGTCCAAATGTGACGTTAACCAGACCACCACGACCCTGCGAAGGACCGCGCTCCATTTTTCCGTTCTCCGCCACAAAATGGGGTGTCTGTTGTTGCTCATTTCTGCCGGCGCCAAACTCGATGCCAAGGACACCTTCGGCAACTCGCCGTGCCACTACGCCGCCGACGACGGCTACTGCCAGATGCTGGACGTGCTGTTACGCCGCGGCGTCAACGTCAACAGCCAGGACATCACGTCGAAGACGCCGATGATGAAGGCGGTGCGCAACAACAAGACCGACGCCGTGCTGCGGCTGCTTCGGCACAACGCCGACCTGAACATCACGGACCGGAACTCCGACATGGCCCTGCACTACGCGGCGCGGAACGGCTGTGTGGACATCATCGACACCCTGATCTGCGCCAAGAGTTCCATCGACGTCCAGAACTACTGGGGCAGGACGCCGCTCATGGAGGCCGTCTGCTACAACCACAAGGACGCCATCTCGCGACTCATAGAAGCAAGCTGTGATCTTAACCGACGAGAGTTCAAAACCGGAGACACCGCTCTCCACATCGCCATCAAGCGCAACTACATCGCCGTCGTGGAGCTCCTGTTGCGCGCCGGCAGCCGCCACGACATCTACAACCACCAGGGCGAGACCGCCGCGTACGAGGCTGTCGTGAGTAACAAGATAGACGTAGTGAAGCTGATGATTTTCTACAACTGTGATCTCGATGTTCCGGCCAAATATTTTTCAAATGGTATCTACAAGTCTATTTTTCAGCTAGCAGCAGAGAAGGGACACTTCGAACAATGTCGTCTGCTCTCGTCGTTAGGTTACGTCGACTACGGTGCCAGGAATTCGCTGTACACCGGCTACGTCCCATCCAGACCGTCTGAGCACGACGACAACATCCACAGCCTCCGCGTGCAGATGCACAGCGTCGTGTCGTTGCAGCATCTATGTCGGAAGTGCATTAGAAAGATGGCGGGCCACAGGCTGTTGGAGAAGGTGGAGTTCCTGCCCATGCCCAGGGCCCTCAAAGACTACGTGGTCATTAAGCACATTCGTGGCCGGAACGACTCCAGCACGGTGGAAATGACAAAGCCTTTCAGATAAGGTCCACAGTCTAAACACTTTCACGTTCAGTTTTAAGGTACATACATGTTCCCTCTGTGCAGAAATCGTTTTACAGTAGGCCTAAAAGGTGACATACCCATATGTTATACTACACCTGGGTAGCATGCTAGAATCAAAATAAACAATAGAAAGCATGATGTTACTAATATTTACTGGCTTATGGCTTATTATAGCCATGTTAAAAATAATAACAACAACAATTACAAAATTAAATAACTGTAGACATTAACCATTCAAGCAAGAATATGTAAATCAAAAATGCCATTATTTTAAATGGTCTATAAAAATCGTTGCTACCCAGATAAACCTTAGGCCTACAGTGATGGATGGGGGAGATGTGAGTTTGAACCAGGGTGGTCACCAATACTGGACACATATTGCTTGACGCCTAACTCTTCTTTCTTCTTAGATACAAAATTAAACAAATACCGCTGAAGGTGTAACTTTCGCAAATAAAAATTGTTCAGGGTCCATGAATATAAAACATTAATTAAACTCTTAAGACTCGAGATTTTAGCTACTGTTATTTGTATGGACAAGGTATTCTTAAGACCTTGATTCTAGACTTAGTTTTATGAGCACAGGCCATGAACTATGTTGGACTAATAATTTTTTGAAGCACCTGATCTGAATGATTATATGTATGTCCGATTTGTAAGTTCTCAATACACCATTCAGTAAAGATCAACAATATAACATTCGATTTGATGTTCAAAGAAATAAATTTTCCATACTAAAAATTTTTTAACTACCTTTTGTTTGCTACCTACTTGACATAAAAGCCCCTGGGGTGGTAATGGTATTTGACGGATGGGAAAGAAGAAACCAGTTATAAACAAAACTACCCGGTATGAGTTCATACCAGTGGCCACCCTGTTTCAATAATGTGTTACCATAATGTTTGAGAATAGTCACTTGATTGTTATAATTATTAAATATGTTTTCTGTGACCCTAAGTGTTCCTAAAACTTTGTGATTAGGGCGATGCGTCCGGCCATCCATATGTCTTGTCTACCAACGTCAATATTTGACAGTGGGATGACAATCACAGATAGTAATAGATTTTAAGAGGGACGTCTTGTTTTTAGTACCATCAATTTCCCATTGTCATTCTGTCCATATTCGACGATTAAGTATCTATGCGACACCATAAAAATAATATGATAATTTAAACAGCAAACATATAATATATCATTAAGGGAAAATGACACAGTTATCTCAAAAACACAATTCTAGCTCTTTATTCATTGCCAGAATGTTGTTTCCATCAAGACAAATCCATTTTCCATAGAAAAATGTAATGTACAGTTTTCTTTTCTCTTATTATTGTTTTCCTTATGTTTTAGTTTTAAAATGTAAGAACAAGTATGTAGTTGAAGTTTTTAATTTATTATGTATTTATTTACTTATTGCATAGGGGAATTGTAAACACGTGCATTTTTCCAATGAATTATATAGTATAGAATGCTGTTATCTGTAAAACAAGAAACATGCTTTCAACACTATGTTGAATTCACTGACAAAACAAACAAAACAAGAAAGAAACCAAACCAAAACCAAAACCAAAATACAAAAATATCTATTGATGTCTAAAATTATGTCTTTATAGACTTCCAAACTATTAGGTGAATGAATTGTTTATACTATTCTAAGCTGACAAAAGACACACCAGTACCTTTAAATGACATATGTTTATACTATTCTAAGCTGACAAAAGACACACCAGTACCTTTAAATGACATATGTTTTCCTTTCCTTTCTTTTAAAAAATTTTCATTTCTGTTTTCTTTTCTTTTCATTTTTCTTAAATGTATGAAACATGATATAGGAGCATTCTATTTTCCTCCTTGTTGATATCTTCTCCCAATTTTGGTAAAATATATCCTGAATGAAAACAAATAAACAGGCTGCTTGTTATAAAATATGTAACTGTCAAAACTGATTAAAATAAAATAAAAATAAGCTGCATTTTGACAACCTAAACTTCTTCTTTTTTCAAATTACAATAAAAAAGAGAGCTTTTTTGTTTTAAAAGTGGCGACTTGCTTTAAGTTTGTTGGAAGACAACTAAAAACAATTCCTTCATTTGGATTTAACTTCTTGGGTAAGCTTCCGTAAAATAATATTAAAAAAAAACAGACTCAAAAGTTTATAATTTTACCATTTGGTAGAAACTGAAAAAGAAACCAGTTACTAACATTTCAGTAAGTTAATCTTGCTTCTTCTGTTTTTTACATTCCTAAAATATTGTATCTTATTGTAGGTTCTGATGATTATTATTGCTTGGTTTTGCATTAATGAAAGTAAACTATTCATACATGTCTGTAATAATATAAATGATTATAATTATTCTTTTTCACTTTGTTTTTATATGTTGGATTTTGTTTTGTTTTGGTTTTTGTTCTTGTTTCAAGCATGTTTATATAGTTACGCCAATGCATGTTAGGTTGAATGGTGAAGAACAAGCATTTGCCATCTAACTCAGAAACCATTGTTATTGTTAATATTGTGCATGTTATGTATTGCTATAATTAAAAATCTGTGACCATCTTTAATCAGTTTGTTGGATATGGATATGCAACGACTGAAAGTTGTACTAGTTGGTTGTTATTTAGTTGGCTTTGGACGGGTTCTTTCGTATTTATCTTTCTTTTTGCTAGATGGGTTTTTTTAAAGTCTTATACAAAATATATCAAACTGGGTGTTTTTAAAACTTTGTTTTCGTTGTATAGACATTTTTAGTATCGCTTCAAAGCTTTTTTTTTTTTATCAAAAATGGAAACAAACTGTTCATATCTTGCTCAGCTCTTGAAGTACAGATATGACCATTACCTCCGTCCAAAGTCTCTAAAATCCGCCATTGACAGCACTGTGTGCATATAATTTATTAACCCTTGCATAGATTGACAGGCCTTCTAGATTTTTTTTTATAAAATTCACTAGCCACGATTACAAATTCACTAGCCCAACTTTACTTTAAGTTAATACAATTGTACTAAATAATAGTAATAATCAGATATGTCACCTAAAGAGGGAGATAGAGCTTAAAAACACTAACATTTGGGGGTTGGGGTGGGGGCAGAATAATCGTTTTTTTTAAATAGACTTAACTGCAACATTTTACCCAAAAAGATTTCACTAGCCGTCGGGCATGGCAATAGTAGTTATTTACTAGCCCAACATTGAATATTACTAGCCATGGGAGTGGGGCTACCATAATCTTGAAGCCCTGACTGAGTTTCGATTGTAACTCGTTTCCAAACTAAACTGAAACTACGAGGAGGAGTCAAAACGTTTGTAGAACTAGGTACTAAAACCTATGACAGACCAAATGTTTCTACATTTACTTTTCAATATAATCATCCTTGACCTAAAGCTACTGATGCCAGCCAAATAGAACAATTCTGGCTGGTCCATCAGTCACCATATTATGCAGCCATCAGACTTCCATCATCATCAAACTTGGTACCACGAAAATTAAGGGACAGCTAATAATCACGAACCATAGCTTGTGTATTTCAATAGAATTATCATGTTCCTTCAGTGAGAAACTTGATGACGGTTCTTTGTTATAATCTGGTCATATTCTAAGTTTCATGATGGTAGGTTACCGTTATGCAGTAATACGTAAATATACAACCAAGAGTCGTGTTATTGATATGACAGTTGTATAAAAGAACAATGTTTCAGAAAAACTCGAAGATTTGGTGGTGTATGAATCTTTGGTATCTAGTTCTACGAACGTTTTCACTGCCACTCGTAATACATGTTGGTATGGAACATTGTTTATTTTTAATTTAATTAATTGATTGAAGGGTGTATACTACCAAATCAAATCCCATAGACGACAATAGTAACATATGTGGCTAAAACTCCTACCTGCAACGTATCAACCGACATAAACGCCACGGATATAAATACTACCACCCCTTACACTTAAAGTGAATCAGAAAAAAATGGGGGTCAAGCTGCTCGTTTCTGAGATAACGGGTAGCGTCTATGACTACCCTAGTTTCGCACAAAATTCGAGTACTTTTTTTCACAGGTACCCCATACATGTTTCAAGCACAAGGCTACTTGACACATTGGTACTAGATGAAATAAAATTGCAATTTCTTTTTACCCAGATGAAACTATTATTTTTTACAACCAACACACTCACATTTATAACCAATCACAGGACTTGTGGTGTTCACTTCTCTATCAAAAGTTCGCTGCACCTCGCACTTTGACCCAGCCGGAAGTTATTTGGTTTAGTACTACCTGAACACGAAGAAAGAAGCGCCGAATTTCCTTTTTTTTCTTCTTCTTTTCTTTCAATTACGTTTTTTAACTAAAGTAATTTTTTATTTGGACTAACATAGAGCATTTTAAGGGGTTTTTTTCAAACCGTGTTCAAAGTTCCAAGTCAGTTCATGCAGGGTTTGTTTACTTACATACATTCTTGCTGTTTATTTAAGTGTGTCATTCAAAAACATAAGTTTACACGTATATGATATAATCGTCGTTTGTTTCACTTAGTGTCAGCTAAAGTGTGCTGTTACGTGAACAGACTGTAGATAATGTGTATGTATCTTTGGCCAACTTGAAAAAAATACGATCTTTTTAAACAACTGTTTGTTTTGTTTTTAAGGGACAGTGCACAAATATCAACATTTTCACAAGAGTACAAATACTGGGGGAGTGGGTGGTGAGTAATGTCAGCATATGTTTTTAATGTGAAACAAAATGCTGATCAAAATATCTCTTGTCAAACCATTCAGGTTTTTTTTTTTTGTGTACACTTTGAGGAGGGACGGTAGAACCAAAGAGTACTCTGTACACTTGTGAAAATGGTGATAACTGAAAAGCCCCCGCCCCTCCCCCACCACAAGTTGCAAGCAATTAATTTCTATTAAATATGGCTTTTGGGTTTTAGGAAACCCATGATTTATGTATTACTTTTAATTTTTTTGTTATCAAATGTATGATTTTTTTAGCAACGAGCCACTTAACATACGGAGTGTTCCATAAATATTCACTCTGGGTTGGATGTGTGTGGGGGTGGGGGAGGGATGTTGGGATCGAAAACTGTCATTCTAATTATATAAATACACGTTAAAAGGAACAAAAACATGTTAATTATTTTTGTTATTGACTTGATGAATAATGGAATAGCATAAAAAAAACACAATTAAAAAAGAAAGAAATGAAGAAATACAACACGCGCGCGCACACACACACACACACACACGTGTACACATAATAAAATAAATAAACAAAAAATAAATAATAATAATAATAAATAAATAAATAAATAAAAGTAAAAACATTAAAACATCCTCTTACCAAATTCCGTGTCATCATGTATGCAACTGTTGTAATAAAATTGCAAGTATTAACGTAACTAGTATGATATAACCCAACCAACACACCATGTGACAAACACGTTATATAACCATTTGGAAGTTGCATGTCGCATAGAATTATGACTTCTTCAAAGACGTATAAAAACCATTTATCTTGTTTTATTTCATATACGATTTGTGTTAATATTACCTGACTGTTTAAAACTAATATGATTGTATATAATAAATATGTAGGTATGGATATTCAGATGATATGTTTGCTGTGACTATTTTTGTGTAAAAAAAAAATTGTAAGTAATATATTTACTTATACCTCTTGTTTTTTCCCCTTAAGTCTGGTTGTATATGGAGTCTCAGCTATCAGATCAATCACAATGTGAAGATTCGGTATGATTTTCCAAACCTCATAAATGTTTTGGATTGTAAGGTATTATTTATTTATTTATTTATTTATTTATTTATTTATCTTTTTGTATGTTAACAGCCTCCTCTCGCCGTCCCCATTCCAATTATTACTAAATTGGTGTGTTTCGTGGCTATCAATTTTCGTGGTTAATAAAGTAATGGCGTCGGAACACTATACGAGTGCCTCATACAAGCACCAATGATTCGGATAAAATCGTAATGTTTGTTTTGTCACACTCGGCTATTCTCGTACGAGGCACTCGTATCGTGTGGCGCCACCTTAAGATGTGGGCGGATTATAGAATGCCAAACGAGTAGCTCCTACCTCACTTTTTAATTGAATGGTTTCTTCCATTAATATACATTTTATTTAAATGTAGTTTAAGTTATAGAAGGGCGATTCTAACGGATAATGGTAAAAATATCTCGAAAACTCTTTGATTTGATTTGATGGTGTTTTATTTTTTGAGGGTTTTTTTTTTTTTTTTCTTTTTTTGGGGGGGGGGGGGGGGTGTTGTTGTTTGTTTTTATGGAGGGGTGGGTTAGGGGTTTTGTTTACCTCAGATTCCTACCTACACAAAACTGGCCCAAAAAAAATCTTAAAATATATATTTTTTTTAAATAACACAAAAGACAAAACCGAAATAAAAAAATCTTCTGTGTACGAAACTATGATTGGCATAAGACAATATTTTTACGAATGTCTAAATTCGTTCATTTACTATTGATACTAAATAGTTAATACACTCGTAGCTTATTCAATTGTTTAGTGGATCATTACGTTTTGCTGTCATATAATCACGAGAGCCACGAAAATTGATACCTGACAATAAAGAGCAAATTAAGTTTAGTTGTTTTAAACATTCTGTTTGATGAAGTGTATAGACTGAATGGAATACGAGGTATCATGAGAGGACTTACATATATATATTTATATGTAAACATATTATAGTGTATTTAATATATGTACAGTGTACACCTTGCTCTATATGTCATGGTAATATTCCATATATGGCCTTATTAACATTTGTCTCTTAACACATTGGTCATAACAAGATGTTAATGGTACTACCTATGATGTAGTACAAAACGGGAAGTAACATTGTGCTTTTAACGATTGATTGAAAACATATTTTAATGCATATAATATATATAATAATACAAAAGGATTGGGCACAAGTTATCTTAACTTACAAGGCCCTCTCTTAATTTAACGATGACCCATGAGTGTATTATATACATGTAACTAGACATGCTACGTAAGGAATGTGGAATAAAAGATTAAAATGTTTTAAAGGTGGACAATGTTCAATAGCTTGCGCAGAAATGATCAGTTAGGAAAAGGGGTGGTGGAGAAGGGTGGTAGTGGTGGTAGGGTTGTGATAGCGTTTTGTCGAATACTCGCCACTGATGAAATAAAATGATTTGTTAATAATATGTTACTACATGTGTTTACATTGAAAACTTTCTCGCGCCAGCACCACCTATAAAATAAAATTCAGGTAATTCTCAGTTCCTCGCCTCTACCGCACCCAGTGTCATTATTCGTGAACAACCAATATTTACCTCAAATATATTAGACATGATAATGACAATGAGTGCAAATAAAAATGTTTTGTATCAGGTATTGCGGAAGCAAATGGACTTGTGGATGGGGTTGGTGAGGGTGGGGGAGGGGTGTAAGTATAACCGACAGAGATCGAAAGCGCGAAACGCCCGATTTTCTAAGAGGGGTCCGATGACATGCTCTCCGGAACATTTTGAAACTAAAAGTCCTGAAATCCAATTTCTTGGATTCTTTGCTAGCAAATGCATTACTCTTTAAATCAAAATCTGATATAGAGTCTGTACCCGATCCGTCAGTGCCCCCCCCCCCCCCCCCCCCCCACACACCTCTCTCTCTCCCAAAGTCGTTCCTACGGGCTTGAAGTCATGTACCGAATTGTTGGATCCAATCATTGGCAAAGTTGTTATTTTATATTGCTGGCCCCACATGCATTACGGTGGAGGGTGTTTGGGGTGGGTCTGGGTGTGTGGGTGGGGCAACCACATATGAGCCGGGTTACGGTGCGTCAGGAATATAAAAGGTAGAAGGGGAAAATATATACGATTGGGGGGTATAGCCCCACGCGCTGCCCCCCCCCCCCCTCCCCGGATGTGCATGCTATTATATATACTAGACACAGTATGCTGAGGTATCGATAGGAATTTTTTTTTATTATTATTAAATTTAAAGGCACAACGTCACATTCCTGTTTGTACGATTTATTGTTCGTGAGGCTTAACTGAACACTTTTGTTCATTTCGGTTGTGTTTCATTAATGTCTAGTATGAACACTCAGGGTGAAGGCCAGGCTACTCGACAACATACCAGTCGATAAATCAAGGTTATGAGAATATGATGTCCAAATGCTAAACTGGAACTCAGTTAAAAATGCTTTTGTAATATACATGTTTGGCTGTTCCTGTATACAGCTCCCAAAATAAGTTGGTAAAATGTATTGAAAATAAAATTTGCTCACTTTCATGGTATTTGTGTATTGATTTGAATATATATAGTTGATTTGTCAGTGATCGTGTTTGTTTTGATCTTCCCATAGCATTGCTCTAGCGTTTTCATTGTTTTTAGAGGGAAACGCTGTTAACATGTAGACCCTTTGAAATCATGCTTTAAAGTTTACTCTTTAAGTGTTCTTATTTGTGCATTCTTCCACAAACGAGTGCGTCGTTAAATAAAACATTTCCTTCCTTCTTCTTCCACAAACAGGACTGTACATATGGCGGTCGTTGATATATCAGAAAAGAGTATTTCTTTAACTTCTTGCATTGATCACTGGGGGGTGGGGGTGGGGGGGGGGATTGTCATCCAACGACTACAAAATATATCCATTCATATACATAATTTGTGAAAGCAAGGGATTCGTTAAAGTTGATGGTTTAAACATCTCTCAAGCACAATATTAAATTTATACATGTATATATACTCTATATATATTTTCTTCGTTTTGTTTTGTCACTCAAAACTAGAACCTACGATAATTTACGCAGTCCATCCACTACATAGATAGCGTTTATTAATAGCGCATATATTAATAGCGTTCAAGACACAATGTATACAGGGTAATGTACGCCAATTAAGTAGTATACAGAAGTATTTTCCTTATTACATTGCATTTGGAAGTCATGTGAAAGCTTCTCTCTCTCTCTCTCTCTCTCTCTCTCTCTCTCTCTCTCTCTCTCTCTCTCTCTCTCTCTCTCTCTCTCTGTCTGTCTCTCTCTCTCTCTCTCTCTCTCTCTCTCTCTCTCTCTCTCTCTCTCTCTCTCTCTCTCTCTCTCTCTCTCTCTCTGTGTGTGTGTGTGTGTGTGTGTGTGTGTGTGTGTGTGTGTGTGTTTGTGTGTCTCGACCAATTGTTAAAATAACCAAATGTTGGACACCAAAATGTACCGAGGTGTCGTGAAACAAATATTATTTTCCTTTCTACACAAAGGACCGGCCTCGGTGGCATCATGGTTAGGCCATTGGTCTACAGGCTGGTAGGTACTGGGTTCGGATCCCAGTCGAGGCATGGGATTTTTAACCCAAATACCGACTCCAAACCCTGAGTGAGTGCTCCGCAAGGCTCAGTGGGTAGGTGTAAACCACTTACACCGACCAGTGATCCATAACTGGTTCAACAAAGGCCATGGTTTGTGCTATCCTGCCTGTGGGAAGCGCAAATAAAAGATCCCTTGCTGCTAATCGGAAAGAGTAGCCCATGTAGTGGCGACAGCGGGTTTCTTCTCAAAATCTCTGTGATCCTTAACCATATGTCTGACGCCATATAACCGTTAATAAAAAATGTGTTGAGTGCGTCGTTAAATAAAACAGTTCTTTCTTTCTACACAAAGGAATCACAGAGAATTGCAGTGTTCTAAATGACCCGAGTATCAACACCCATAATCCACAATATTGTGACATGAATGTAACAGGAGGTAGGGGAAGGGGGCACATCTAGCTCATTGGGTAGATCGATAGCCTGGGGTGCTTGAGTCGTAAGATACCCCCCACCCCCGCGGTGGATTCACTCTGATTCGATTTTTCCCCATCACAAACGGTGCTCCACGATTGTTATATCAAAGACTATGGTATGTGGTGTCCTGCCTGTAGGAAAGTGCATACAAAAGATCGCTTGCTGCTTATGCAAAAATGTGGGTTTTCTCTAAGACTGTATTTCAGAATTACCAATAGCCGATCATTGATAAATCAATGTGCTCTAGTGGTGTCGTTAAAGAACATACACGTTGGATGTAACGGCACAACAAGAGCAAGAAATGCGTTCTCAAATGAATTGTGATACACATACCTGTTCAAGTAGAATGTGTCATAATGCGTTACAAACTCCTAAGATTTAGAAAAGTATGAAAAATGTGATAAAAATCGCTTAGATAAGTAATTATTAATTACAAAAACATTGAAAAATAAACAGCACTGATGCACATAAAATTAGAAAATTAGAAAATTTTGACTTAAAACGCAAAACATGAAAGATTATTTCCTATGTTAAAAATCGGGGTCTTGAGACTCAACCTGAATTGAGTAGCATTTAGTAGCAAACAATCAACTAATAAAGACTTCGATAGAATTCGCGTTTTCTGGGGCTAAAATGACATCTATGGCTTAATTTGTAGGATTATCCTTTTTCTGTTACTCAACAGCCAATAAACGCAACCTATAGCCTATAATGACGAACCAAAATGATATGTTACGTGATTCCTTCCAATTAGAAGAAGATACAAAAGAAATGGTATTAACAAACTGTATCATGCTCGTTTTTGACAACTGACCAGGTAATAAATTGTGGACTGGACGCTAAGTATATATATGCCTTGTTAACATCATAATGATATTAAAATTTATAATTTACATTTAGATGTGTAAAATGAAGAAAGGAAGGGAGGAGGAAAGAAGGAAGGAAGGAAGGAAGGGAACACCGTGATTTTAATTACGGTTATATGTCGTCGGAATTCAACATATGAAGATTCAATAATAATAACAGGATGATTTATTTATTTATTTATTTTATTATCCCCAGAAAAAACGGACAATGTCAAGGTTGGGAAGTCTTGAATCATAATTGCCGTACTATGGATGAATATTTTGCTACAAAATTTCCTTTTATATAAAAACATACTTTTGCTATTTAAAAAAAAGCAAAAAAGTGGGGTACGTGCATCGCATATTTTCGAAAGTTTTAACTTTATTTTATTTTAAAAAACGTATAAAAATTAATTATTTATCAATTGTAAAAATAGAGAAAAAGATTTTTTTAATTTATTTTTAAATTGTGATACAGTTCACCAAGTTGGTGAATTTGTGATATTTTAGACACAAACGCCCTCTATCTATGTGTATTTACAAATATTTGGGTGCATGTAAAAGAACTTCAACGTGCTCGGTTGACCGCCTCAACCCTCCTTTCAACTTATTTTCGTGCTTATATCCAATTAAAGTTCAAACACGCTGTCCTGGGCACATCCTACACCTACCCATTGAATCGTTAAAACTCGCTCTGGGTGGGAGCCGGTACCGGGCTGCGAACCCTGTACCTACCAGCCGTATGTCCGATGGCTTAACCACGACGTCACCGAGGCCGGTCTCAACCCTCGAGCTCTTTGGGTAGATTGTGCCATGCTGGCAGCAAATGCTTGTTCTAGTTCCTGTTGACTGGCTACTGGTTAGTCCAGCCTGTGTATTTCGAGATGAATCGGCCTCGGTGGTAGATTGTGCCATGCTGGCAGCAAGTGCTTGTTCTAGTTCCTGTTGACTGGCTACTGGTTAGTCCAGCCTGTGTATCTCGAGATGAATCGGCCTCGGTGGTAGATTGTGCCATGCTGGCAGCAAGTGCTTGTTCTAATTCCTGTTGACTGGCTACTGGTTAGTCCAGCCTGTGTATCTCGAGATGAATCGGCCTCGGTGGTAGATTGTGCCATGCTGGCAGCAAGTGCTTGTTCTAGTTCCTGTTGACTGGCTACTGGTTAGTCCAGCCTGTGTATCTCGAGATGAATCGGCCTCGGTGGTAGATTGTGCCATGCTGGCAGCAAGTGCTTGTTCTAATTCCTGTTGACTGGCTACTGGTTAGTCCAGCCTGTGTATCTCGAGATGAATCGGCCTCGGTGGTAGATTGTGCCATGCTGGCAGCAAGTGCTTGTTCTAATTCCTGTTGACTGGCTACTGGTTAGTCCAGCCTGTGTATCTGGAGATGAATCGGCCTCGGTGGTAGATTGTGCCATGCTGGCAGCAAGTGCTTGTTCTAGTTCCTGTTGACTGGCTACTGGTTAGTCCAGCCTGTGTATCTCGAGATGAATCGGCCTCGGTGGTAGATTGTGCCATGCTGGCAGCAAGTGCTTGTTCTAATTCCTGTTGACTGGCTACTGGTTAGTCCAGCCTGTGTATCTGGAGATGAATCGGCCTCGGTGGTAGATTGTGCCATGCTGGCAGCAAGTGCTTGTTCTAGTTCCTGTTGACTGGCTACTGGTTAGTCCAGCCTGTGTATCTCGAGATGAATCGGCCTCGGTGGTAGATTGTGCCATGCTGGCAGCAAGTGCTTGTTCTAGTTCCTGTTGACTGGCTACTGGTTAGTCCAGCCTGTGTATCTCGAGATGAATCGGCCTCGGTGGTAGATTGTGCCATGCTGGCAGCAAGTGCTTGTTCTAATTCCTGTTGACTGGCTACTGGTTAGTCCAGCCTGTGTATCTGGAGATGAATCGGCCTCGGTGGTAGATTGTGCCATGCTGGCAGCAAGTGCTTGTTCTAGTTCCTGTTGACTGGCTACTGGTTAGTCCAGCCTGTGTATCTCGAGATGAATCGGCCTCGGTGGTAGATTGTGCCATGCTGGCAGCAAGTGCTTGTTCTAGTTCCTGTTGACTGGCTACTGGTTAGTCCAGCCTGTGTATCTCGAGATGAATCGGCCTCGGTGGTAGATTGTGCCATGCTGGCAGCAAGTGCTTGTTCTAATTCCTGTTGACTGGCTACTGGTTAGTCCAGCCTGTGTATCTCGAGATGAATCGGCCTCGGTGGTAGATTGTGCCATGCTGGCAGCAAGTGCTTGTTCTAGTTCCTGTTGACTGGTTACTGGTTAGTCCAGCCTGTGTATCTGGAGATGAATCGGCCTCGGTGGTAGATTGTGCCATGCTGGCAGCAAGTGCTTGTTCTAATTCCTGTTGACTGGCTACTGGTTAGTCCAGCCTGTGTATCTCGAGATGAATCGGCCTCGGTGGTAGATTGTGCCATGCTGGCAGCAAGTGCTTGTTCTAGTTCCTGTTGACTGGCTACTGGTTAGTCCAGCCTGTGTATCTCGAGATGAATCGGCCTCGGTGGTAGATTGTGCCATGCTGGCAGCAAGTGCTTGTTCTAGTTCCTGTTGACTGGCTACTGGTTAGTCCAGCCTGTGTATCTCGAGATGAATCGGCCTCGGTGGTAGATTGTGCCATGCTGGCAGCAAGTGCTTGTTCTAATTCCTGTTGACTGGCTACTGGTTAGTCCAGCCTGTGTATCTCGAGATGAATCGGCCTCGGTGGTAGATTGTGCCATGCTGGCAGCAAGTGCTTGTTCTAGTTCCTGTTGACTGGCTACTGGTTAGTCCAGCCTGTGTATCTGGAGATGAATCGGCCTCGGTGGTAGATTGTGCCATGCTGGCAGCAAGTGCTTGTTCTAATTCCTGTTGACTGGCTACTGGTTAGTCCAGCCTGTGTATCTGGAGATGAATCGGCCTCGGTGGTAGATTGTGCCATGCTGGCAGCAAGTGCTTGTTCTAGTTCCTGTTGACTGGCTACTGGTTAGTCCAGCCTGTGTATCTCGAGATGAATCGGCCTCGGTGGTAGATTGTGCCATGCTGGCAGCAAGTGCTTGTTCTAGTTCCTGTTGACTGGCTACTGGTTAGTCCAGCCTGTGTATCTCGAGATGAATCGGCCTCGGTGGTAGATTGTGCCATGCTGGCAGCAAGTGCTTGTTCTAATTCCTGTTGACTGGCTACTGGTTAGTCCAGCCTGTGTATCTCGAGATGAATCGGCCTCGGTGGTAGATTGTGCCATGCTGGCAGCAAGTGCTTGTTCTAGTTCCTGTTGACTGGCTACTGGTTAGTCCAGCCTGTGTATCTCGAGATGAATCGGCCTCGGTGGTATATTGTGCCATGCTGGCAGCAAGTGCTTGTTCTAGTTCCTGTTGACTGTATCTCGAGATGAATCGGCCTCGGTAGTGTCGTGGTTAGGACATCGGACATAACGCTGGTAGGTACATTGTTCGCAGCCCGGTACCGGCTCCCACCCAGAGTGACTTTTAACGATTCGATGGATAGGTGTAAGGCCACTACACCCTCTTCTCTCTTCTCTCTCTCTCTCTCTCTCTCTCTCTCTCTCTCTCTCTCTCTCTCTCTCTCTCTCTCTCTCTCTCTCTCTCTCTCTCTCTCTCTCTCTCTCTCTCTCTCTCCTCTCTCTCTCTCACTAACCACTAACAACTAACCCACTGTCCTGGACAGACAACACAGATAGCTGAGGTGTGATATAAGCACGAAAGAGGAGGAAGAAGAAGAAGCCCAGATGTGTTCCAGTAACTGTAGGTTGATATCTGGACTCATGTCGGGTTGTGACAGCGTTCTGCTGAAGGAACTCTGTTACCTGTCCAGAATGGCGTGGACTGGCGTTGTCGTCTATGTAAACGAGTCTAGTAATCCCATGGTGGTTATCAAGATCGGATGCAGGAGATGACCATACTTGTACTTGTCACCCGTCAGATACACCTGCACAGTGACCATGTGCAGTTTGCAACCCGCGACTGTGGGACGAATGTTCCTGGGTGTGTATGTCCTAGTAGCTATTTCTTTGCCGTCAGACGCGAATACGCTCGTCTGAAACACAGAACAAGAGTCTGCTCTCATCGTCTGCTCTCGTCGTCTGCTCTCATCGTCTGCTTTAGTACATCTTCCTCCATGACCTCAAGTTCCAGCTACGTCTAGCCAAACATTTTACCAAATAGAAGCCGTGATGACGATCCGACAGCATCTAGGCGCTTGGTTAAAACGTTAAAGTTTGTTTTGTTTAATGACATCACTAGAGCACATTGATTTATTAATCATCGGCTATTGGATGTCAAACATTTTGTTATTCTGACATATTGTCTTAGAGAGGAAACCCGCTACATTGTTCCATTAGTAGCAAGGGATCTTTTATATGAACCGTCCGACAGACATGATAGCACATACCATGACCTTTGATATACCAGTCGTGGTGCATTGGCTGGAACGAGAAATTGCCCGATGGATCCACCGACGGATATCGATCCCAGACTGACCGCGCATCAAGCGAGCGATTTACCACTGGCCTACGTCCCGCCCTTGGATGTGCATGGTGACAACTGTCTATGAAACATCTGGTTCTCCGCCACAAAGTGTTGTGGCAAAGGGCCTAGTGAAGCAAAAAAGTTAAAGTTTGTTTTGTTTAACGACATCACTAGAGCACATTGATTTATTAATCATCGGCTATTGGATGTCAAATATTTGGTAAGTTGATGTGTAGTACAAGAGAGGAAACCCGCTACATTTCTTCATTAATAGCAAGGGATCTTTTATATGCACCATCCCACAGACAGGATAGCACATACCACGGCCTTTGATATACCAGTCGTGGTGCACTGGCTGGAACGAGAGACAGCTCAATGGGCCCATCGATGGGGATCGATCCAAAACCGACCGCGCATCAAGCGAGCGCTTTACCACTAGGGTACGCCCCGCCCCTCGTAGTGAAGCAGGTCGCGATCTTCGCACACTGACTTAACACGAGGCCGCCGAGACCTTGGACGTGCCCTTGCATTGTCTCATTAAAAAAAAGAGTTAAAGTTTGTTTTGTTTAATGACATGACTAGAGCACATTGATGTATTCATCATCGGCTTATGTCAAATATTTTGAAAGTTTGACATATTATAGTCTTAGAGACAAAACCTGCTACATTTTTATATTAGTAGCAAGGTATATTTTATATGCACCATCCCACAGACAGGATAGCACATACTACGGCCTTTCATATTCCAGTCGTGGTGTGTCTCATTAAAGTGCCTGTTTCTGTGTTACTGCTATTATAACCGAATGGTGGCAACCGAGCTAATGACCAACAACTATATATATATAGTTTATTGCATTAAGTATTATAAAAAACACTTATAGCAAAGTATAAATAATAATGAGTTGGCTGTGGAATTAAACAACTCAAAACAAAGAACACACACAAAAAAAAGAGGTAATAATACATATATATACAATACAAAATACAATACAAAATACAATACAATATATAACAATACATAACAATACAATACACAATATAATACAATACATAACAATACAATACAATACAATACAATACAATACAATACAATACAATACAACATCAGTGAAGACATGGTTGACTAGAACTGGCAATGTTGGGGTGGAAGAACAGGTAAGACATTTATATAACAATCGATTGGCGTTTAAAGGGACATTCCCGACTTTGCAGCAATTTTTAAGATGTTATCGACTAACAGATACTTTTTAACGATTGTAATTACATATCAAACATATTTTTCTGCATAAAATATTAGTGGCTGTATATTAAACGTGTTTCTGATCGTTCTAATATTTGTTCTATGTTAAATTTCATCTTATTTCCTAAAATTTAGTTTTTTCGTACATATGAAATTATTTGAAGACAAAATCCAGTTTAGGCTTCTTACAAATACTGAGATGACAAGAAACACATTGAATATACAGACACTGATATTCTAAACAAGAAAATATATTTAATATGTAAGTTTAATCGTAGAAATATTTTATTAGTCGGAAACATCTTACAATGCAGCAAACTCAAGAATGTCCCTTTAAGCATGGTACAATGTATAAACTTACTCAGATGTATTATAATTCTCTGATTACTGGAAGACAAAATTTGGTAGTATATTTGTACATTTGGTCACCTATTGTATATTTTAGGCAAATGGCGCATATCACTAAACATTGGACATATAAATACAAAATGGTATTCATTTTCAATGACTTGCATATTATAAAATTTACAAATCCGATATTCAGAAGGCATTTGGTTATATCTGCCAGTTTCACACAAAAGACGATGAGAACTTATAACCCCAGTCTAAACAAAGCAATTCGTAATGTTGATGATGAAATGAATGATAAATAATTTTCATAAATAAAATGTTGTTTAAATTGATTATAATGTGTTAGTTTTGACAACTGGTGGCGCTGATCACAATGGCGTAGCCAGCATGAGGCAGACGAGGCGCATATCCTTATATCACTTGCCTCGTTTGGAATTTCCCCAGATTTATTAAAAACTTTCCATGACACTTATATTTATTTTACAGGTCTGGGTTTTCCTCGGCGTTTTTTCATCTCTGGTTACGCCCCAGGATCACTCCACTCTTGGAGATAAATATCATTAATAGGCTGCTTAATTTTAGCAAAAGAGAGCTCAATCAAACTGTGTAGAACATTCCTGCATTAATCACGTCTATTATTTGCCACCTTTCGCCATTAGGCATGCCCATTTAATTCAGTCAAAATTAAGGCGGTGAGTGGTAAATTAATTTTAAGAAAATAACTTTATTGTGACTACCATCCATCTGGTAAAGGTTTTAATTAAGTATTTCAATGAGTTTGTTACTCAACATTAAAGTTTGAGGAAAATATTTCTCTAGCATCTGACTATTAGGGGCGGGACGTAGTCCAGTGGTAACGTGTCTGGGATCGATCCCAATCGATGGCCCATTGGGCTATTTCTCGTTCCAGCCAGTGCACCACGACTGGTATATCAAAGGCCGTGGTTTGTGCAATCATGTCTGTGTGATGGTGCATATAAAATATCCCTTGCTACTAATGGAAAAATGTAACAGGTTTCGTTTCTAAGACTATATGTCGAAATTGACATATGTTTGACGATGATTAATAAATCAATGTGCTCTAGTGGTGTCGTTAAACAAAGCAAACTTTACTGACTATTAGTTTTTTGCTTATTTTAAAATGTCACAATTCATACTTAATATTAATTTATTTTATACCCAATTTTCACTTAATGCCTTAAATTGCCTCTAGTAGGGAAGAGATGATGTAAAAGAATTAAGATTATTAACTATGGATATCTATGAATCAAAATGATTTGACCAATTATACGTTCGCATTTGCGAGACCGTAACTTTTTCAGGCGGCGCTCAACTTTTCCCCCAGGAGTATACGACGGTATGTACGTTTGCTCATTTATACTACATGTATCTTGACAACAAATTATATATATGTCTATGTCTATGTCTATGTCCATGTACATGTACATGTACATGTACATGTACATGTACATGTACATGTACATCTATCTCTCTCTCTCTCTCTCTCTCTCTCTCTCTCTCTCTCTCTCTCTCTCTCTCTCTCTCTCTCTCTCTCTCTCTCTCTATATATATATATATATATATGTAATATGTATGTATATATGTGTATATATATATATAAATAAAAATGATAAAAGAAAACAAGTGTACAGTATATATGTATTTAAAAATAATTATAACAAATAATCTCTCTCTCTCTCTCTCTCTCTCTCTCTCTCTCTCTCTCTCTCTCTCTCTCTCTCTCTCTCTCTCTCTCTCTCTCTCTATGTATGTATGTATGTATGTAATATGTAAGTATGTATATATGTGTATATATATAAATAAAAATGATAAAAGAAAACAAGTGTACAGTATATATGTATTTTAAAATAATTATAACAAATAATCTCCTTTTGTTTGAATGGTTTTGAATTCTGGCATGGCATGGAGTCGCGGATTCAACATAAAAAATAAAATATAATTTTACAGTTAATATTTTTACTCTCATTTGGCGAGCGGGAGAGTACTTTCTGCACCCCTGGTTATAAGATGAAATATGTAAAAGGAGATTATTTCTTATAATTATTTGTACACACACACACACACACACACACACACACACACACACACACACACACACACATACATATATATATATATATATATATATATGCTCTAGCCGTGGTCTACAAAAACAACACCACAGCTAGCGGATACTCGACCTATGTTATATCCTGATTGGGGCGTAGGAAGGTGCCACAAAGTGGGGGAGGGGGAGCACACACATATAAATACATGCAAATATGTATATAAACCATCGTTGCTGCTACAAAGTGTGGGGGCACATGCCCCTTGCCCCTCCCCCTACGCTAGTATTGTATATTAATAGGCATAAATAGATTTAGTGGAACAACTGATTTAAAATCCATGTAGTCATGAATAAACTGAACTGAACTGACCTCTGCCCTACATGCATATTTATAAGGTCTTTGCGAGGCGTATATTATTATCAAGACGCGGGCGATATCGATCCTGGAGAAAATGCAGCACGTTACGCTTCCAGGTACCGACCTCAAAGTTTCCCAGCTCTGTCATGGTTGTTGGCAGTTTAACAACAACACGACTACAGTTAACTGGGATGCACAGCCTCTAGAGGTAAAATCATAAACTGTTTAAAGTCGCATTTTGAATTTGATGTTTAGTCTCGCAGTGGTAATATCGCTGGCAGTGGTATAGTGCGCAACATCAGAAACGGCATTCTGAAACACAAAGGAGACTTGGCACATGCCAAAGCTTTACCAAGACCGTAAGCTTTGGGTTGCACACCAGCATTCACTTTTGCATGCATTTAATTTTGAATCGGAAGCAATTCATTTTATCATTATTATTTTATTCAGTAAAAAATAGGACAATGTAGGCCAAGTACGTACAGTTGCTTGGTAACTACCGTGCAAAAAATAAATGTAACAACAGAAAGTATGTTAAATTATCCAGCCTTAAGCCAGTGCACCGACCCATTTTGCTTGAGTGATCTCCAGCCCTCCCCTTTGTTTATATATCGTAGGATAAACAAAGTGTAGGGCTAGAGGTCACTCGAGCTAACCATTGGGTTACTCTTGAATTCAACTTGATTGTAATCATCAAAGAAAAATGCCAAAAGGCATTGCTGTATTTTATATTATTTATTTTTTAAATGAAGAACTATTTTAGTGCCATTTTGACAAAAAAATTTCAGGGTTAGTATGCCAGAAGGCTAGTATTTTTTAAAGAAAATACTGGAAGTCCAGATGTGGAATTATTAAAGTGACAGACCCTAGTTTTCACATACTATATATAGGCATACTTTTCACTATTGAAGATGCTTATGATCACTGAAATCAAACTTTACTTATATTTTATTGTTTAGATTATCCATTTCCATACAACCGAAGTTTTTCTGGTCATCCTGGTGTTTCTAATACCACAAAATGCATTTTTTATATTTTTAAAAATGCACATGTGCGTCTGAGAAGTAACAGTTATGGAGTCTAGTTTTAGTCTATTTTTAACGGTATTTCACTGTTTCAACTTCACAGACTCTTGTTTCATTCTCTTGTGATGTTAACCAAATGTGTTGCAGGTTTGTAACTTAACCAAACTTAGTGTCCATTTTTATGGGTTGAAACTAGGGTCTGCACCTTTAATCAGAGAGGGGCCTTCCAGTGGTGTAGCATGGGTGGGGCCACTGGGGCGGTTGCCCTGGGTGCAAAATTCTGGACTGGTGGAAGGGACTCAGGAATTGCTAACGGTCCACTGGTTAGGGGTCGCAATAATTGCCTTGCCCTGGGCACTGGCAACCCATGCTACGCCACTGGGGACTTCCACTTGACCTGGGTGTGTGTGTGATGGGGATTTGGCTCAGTCTGTATAGTGCTTACCTGAGTTGATTGAGTCATAGCATTGAACCCCCTAAATGGACCCACTGGTTGTTTTCTGTCCCAAACATAATTAATACCAAGTAATGGAAAAATGTACAGGTCTCTTTCTGAAGACTGTGTGTCAGAAGCCCATTGGGCTATTTCTCATTCCAGCCAGTGCTCCACAACTGGTGTAACAAAGGCTCTTGTATGTACTATCCTGTCTGTGGGATGGTGCGCATAAAAGATCCCTTGCTGCTGATCAGAAAGAGTAGCCCATGAAGTGGCAACAGCGGGTTTCCTCTCTCAATATCTGTGTGGTTCTTAACCATATGTCCGATGCCATATAACCGTAAATAAAATGTGTTGAGTGTGTCATTAAATAAAACATTTCCTGTCCTGTGTGTCAGAATTACCAAATGTTTGACATCTAATAGCCGATGATTAATTAATCAATCAATGTGTCTACCCTCTAAAGATATTGTTAAACAAAACGTTTACATTTAATGTTTATCTTGAACTGTAGGCCATACTGCATGTTTATCAAAAGTTACTTGTGCATTACCTCACCAAGATAAGATTTCACACAGTAAAGTTTGTTTTGTTTAACAACACTACTAGAGCACATTGATATATTAATCATTGGCTATTGGATGTCAAACATATGGTAATTCTGACTCGTAGTCAATAGAAGAAAAAAAAGAAAGAAATGGTTTATTTAACAACGCACTCAACACATTTTAATTACGGTTATATGGCGTCAGACATATGGTTAAGGACCACACAGATATTGAGAGGATACCCGCTGTCACCACTTCGTGGGCTACTCTTTCCGATTAGCAGCAAGGGATCTTTTATATGCACCATTCCACAGACAGGATAGCACATACCACTGCCTTTGATATACCAGTCGTGGTGCACCGACGGGGATCGATCCCAGACCGACCGTGCATCGAGCACAATAGAGGAAACCTGGCTACATGTTCTTAATGCAACAATTAAGGGATCTTTTATTTGCACTTTCCCACAGATGGGAAAGCACATATCACGGCCTTTGACCAGTTGTGGTGCACTGGTTGGAACAAGACAAAACCCAATCATTATCAGTTGAACGGATTCACTGAGGTGGTTCAATCCTGCTGCACAAGCATCTCAAGTGAGCACTGGACTGATCTAAATCCCGCCCTTCATAGGAGCAGCACAATGTAAAAAATAGTGATATATGGTTCCTTTCAAATTCACCTGTGTGTGAAGGACATTTTCACAGATACAACAAATACAACCCATGACCTGTCACATACTTAAGGTTTGAAATTCATTTTGTGGAACGGGAAACATTCTCTGCTTCTGACACGTTAATCTGGAAGCAAAAGCTAGAAATTGAGATGCTTTTATTTGTTTTGTTTAACGACACCACTAGAGCACATTGATTTATTAATCATCGGCTAGTGTATTTTGTGTGATGATTTAATAGCCTTTTTCTCCTTGTCATTTCAATCCTTGCATATTTAGTCTAGTAACTTCTAGGTTTATCTTGATAACTAACTACCTGTAGGTGACCTGTAGGTGACCTGTAGGTGACCTGTAGGTCAAGACAACTGTTTTATCAACTGACCTAGACTTCAAAATTATCTTGATGCATGCACTGGTATTAGTGTTAAATCTTCTTAGACTTCAAAATGATCTTGCTGTTAAATCTTGCATGATTTGGGACACGGACTTGTACCTGAGGCCAGGTTGTCAAAATAAGGTGGCAACAGGTGAATTTAAACAGTTGTGGTAAGTAGCCCATACCACAGCCTTTGACCAGTCGTAGTGCACTGGTTGGAACGAGAAAAAAACCAATCAGTTGAATGCATCCATCGAGGTGGTTCGATCCTGCAATGCAAGGACATCAAGCATGCACTCGACCAACTGAAGTGCATATAAAAGATCACTGGCTGCATTATGGAAAAATGTAGCGGGTTTCCTCTAATGTCAGAAAATGTACCAAATGTTTGACATCCAATGTGCTCTACTGGTATCATTAAACAAAACAAACAAACTTCATAACATGACTGCACTAAAAGGACTGGCATCGGTGGTGCAGTGGTTAAGCCATTGGACTACAGGCTGGTAGGTACAGGGTTCGCAGCCCGGTACCAGCTCCAACCCAGAGCGAGTTCTTAAAGGCTCAGTGGGTAGGTGTAAGCTAGTCACTACACCCTCTTCTCTCTCACTAACCACTAACCAACTAACAACTAACCCACTGTCCTGGACAGACAGCCCAGATAGCTGAAGTGTATGCCCAGGACAGCGTGCTTGAACCTTAATTGGATATAAGCGCGAAAATAAGTTGAAATGAAATGCACTAAAAGGATCTGCTCGAACAAAAACTTGTGCCAAGTTAGTGAGGTCTAAAGCTCCATAAACAGTCCGACTTTGAAACCTCATGATGGGCAAGACGTAGCCCAGTGGTATAGTGCTCGCTTTGATGCGCGGTCGGTTTTGGATCGATCCCCGTCAGTGGGCCCATTGGGCTATTTCTCGCTCTGGCCAATGCACCACGACTGGTACATCAAAGGCCGTGGTATGTGCTATCCTGTCTATGGGATGGTGCATATAAAAAATCCCTTGCTGCTAATCGAAAAGAGTAGCTCATGAAGTGGCGACAGCGGGTTTCCTCTCTCAATATATATGTGGTCCTTGACCATATGTCCAGATCTCCCCCTGGTCCAACCACTGGCCATGCCAGAGACTGGACCAGGGGAGGACATGCCTGAACCTTAGTGGACATAGGCATGCTAAAAATGATCTGAACCTGAACATATGTCCAACGCCATATAACCATAAATAAAAAATGTGTTGTTAAATAAAACATTTCTTTCCTTGAAACATAATGAAAAAACAGATTTTAGCAGACCCACAACAAGAAAATGCAGGGCTCGAAATTTTGTGTAAATTGCAGCCTTGCTGATATGTTTTTAAAAGTAGCAGACGAAAAAAGATATATCATTTGATGTTAAGAGACACTGAAAGATAGAAGGTACTGTCAGAGTGAGGGAAAAGATACATCTCAAGGAGAAAATAAGAACAGATGTTATTGTAGACAAGTTTTAATAATAATAATTACACTTTTAAGTAACCCAGTCAAAAGACAGACAGAACAGAACAGATCTTTACTTTGCTCAAGGCCACCAACTGGTAGCATCAGAGGCTTGTATACATATAACAATTAAATATATATCAGGGCGCTATAATTGTTATAAAAATCCACTAGCCTTGGGATCAGTGATATTAAGACTTTACTAGCCATGATTAAAAATTCACTAGCCCTACTTTAAGTAAAAACAATTTTACTAATAGTAATAATAGGATATGTCACCCAAAGAGGGAGATAGCTTAAAAACCATTAGATTTTGGATGGGGTGGGGGGGGGGGGGGGGGGGGGGGGGGATATTCATATTTACAAAATAGACTTAAATGTTCAGCATTTCAGAACTATCTTTTTCGCTAGCCATTGGGCTAGTTAGAGTAGTTATTTACTAGCCCAGCAATGAATATCACTAGCCATGGGATTGGGGCTACCATAATCTAGAAGCCCTGAATACACAGGTGTTAGTTAGGTGAATAGATCCAGAAGAGAATGTATTTCATGAATCTTATTGTTATTATTTGTTTTACTTTTAGGTTTCAAAATCAATAGTTGACAAATGTTTTGATGTTGGAATCAACTTCTTTGACACAGCTCAGGTATGTTATGTTTTATGCAATGATGTGATGTGTGTCACTGCTAGAGCTTAATAAATAATGTATAGGCCTATTCACATGAAAAGGTTCTTGTGCACCAAATAAAAATTGTTTCAAAACCAACTCATGGGCATAGGAAGGTGCCAAAAATGTGTGTGTGGATGCACGCACACACATATATATTATATATAAATACATGTATAAATATATAAAAACCATCACTGCTGTTAAAAAGTGGGGGGGGGGGGGGGGGGGGGAGGGAGAGAGAGCACATGCCCCGTGCCCCACTTTCTACACCAGTGCAACAGTGAAGGTTGTATATGGTTGAAATTGACAAAGGTGACGACACACCATAGTTTTGCAAATCATTTCATAATATTTATGAACGACCATTAAATAATTTTCTTACAAAATTATTTGATTTTTCATTCATTACTGTTAAACATATGCCCTGTGCAATACATGCACAGGATCTTTTGTGTGTGATATAATAAAATATAATATAATATACAGGTACATGTATGTATACGTGACTGTGTCTATAAAAAGCATACAGATGAGGACGAATGGCATTTTGGCATTCTTTGATAGCTAGAGGCAGGATGTAGCCCAGTGGTAAAACGCTCGCTCGATGCGTGGTTGGTCTAGGATCGATCCCCATCAGTGGACCCATTGGGCTATTTCTTGTTCCAACCAGTTCTCCACAACTGGTGTAACAAAGTCTGTGGTATGTACTATCCTGTCTGTGGGATGGTGCATGTAAAAGATCCCTTGCTGCTAATCGAAAAGAGTAGCCCATGAAGTGGCAACAACAGGTTTCCTATCTCAATATCTGTGTGCTCCTTAACCATATGTCTGACGCCATATAACCGTAAATAAAATGTGTTGAGTGTGTCGTTAAATAAAACATTTCCTTCCTTCCTTCCTTCTTCTTTGATAGTTAGTGGTCACAAGAGTATGATGTGCACATATTTCAGCTCAGAGACCATATATCTCTTGATGATGTGAATAAACCAGAAATTCCATACATGGGGTAGGGGTCAACATGTAGAAAGAGAACCTATATATGGTAATTATGGTTGGGTACAATGTTTAAAAAGGTCACCTACAATATGGCAATATATATACTGTCCTAGAACACCATCAAAGATATTATAATACATTCCCCCACTAAAACCATATAAATTTGATTGTATTCATTTGCTACGCACTGGATTTTTCGGAGCACTTCTAAATTTGAGAGGAGGTGCATGCACACCCTAAACACCCACCCCTGGATCTGTGTGGCACCAGCAAACAAAGGAGGTGCATACCCCAAACCCCCGCCCCCTGGATCTGTGTGGCACCTGCAAACAAAGGAGGTGCATACCCCAAACCCCCACCCCCTGGATTTATTTGGCACCTGCAAACAAAGATTTTAGAGAACCAAGTACTGTCCCTATATCAAGCCTTAAATTTGGGTTGCTTGGTGTTACAACTATTTACTGTCCCTCGATGTAACTGGGTCACTGTCATGTTAAGAACACACACACAATGGGCCGAATTTGTAAACAAAGCTGTTTTTCTTAAACACAGGTGTTTAAGCATTGTAAACACATGTAGTTACCCATGTATAAGTCAAAACCAGGCTTTGTAAATTCCACCCCTGAAGGTCTCAGGAATATGACTTTGTCTATGCTTAATAACTGATACCAGTATAAAGGTCTTGTTATGGTGCATTTGACTGTATATGTTCTATAACATTTTAAAGGCATATTGTCACAGACCACTGACCTATTTAATGGTCTAACAAAGTATCACCTGAACAAAAATAATTTGATTTGTCCCTAAAATTGCCAAGAGGGTTGACATGGATTTCACTCCACCATGGTTCAGTTAAGGTGATGCAATAGCTGGATTTGGTTTCCAACAATTAATGTAATTTTTAGTTATTATCCATTTTTAGAGAAATAAGGTCCTTAAATCCGTGACAGTATACCTTTAAAGGCCTTTATGCATGAACTGAATTTTCCTCATTACTATTTCAATTGTATCCTATATATACATGTACATATAATTATGAGTTTAAGGTATCATTTGCAAAATAGTCCAGGAAATATAGTGAAAGTTCCATCACAAATTTAATTTTTTTTAAATTTCAACTGTATTCAACTCAGTATGTAAAACAAAATAACATATCAAAATTATCGGAATTACCAAATGCTTGACATCCAATAGCCGATGATTAATTAATCAATGTGCTCCAGTGGTGTCGATAAACAAAACAAACAAACAAACAGATGAATACAAAATATAGAACAATATAATGAGTGGAACAATTTTAAATTCAATGTTGAAAATATGCTAGGTAAAATAAGTTAGGAAGCACTAACATTTTAATTTTATATTTCTATATTCAACTGGTAACTCAATTAAACATTATGAGGATGACTTTAATAGCTATCTACCGGCCTCGGTGGCGTCGTGGCAGGCCATCGGTCTACAGGCTGGTAGGTACTGGGTTCGGATCCCAGTCGAGGCATGGGATTTTTAATCCAGATACCGACTCCAAACCCTGAGTGAGTGCTCAGCAAGGCTCAATGGGTAGGTGTAAACCACTTGCACCGACCAGTGATCCATAACTGGTTCAACAAAGGCCATGGTTTGTGCTATCCTGCCTGTGGGAAGCGCAAATAAAAGATCCCTTGCTGCCAATCGGAAGAGTAGCCCATGTAGTGGCGACAGCGGGTTTCCTCTCAAAATCTGTGTGGTCCTTAACCATATGTCTGACGCCATATAACCGTAAATAAAATGTGTTGAGTGCGTCGTTAAATAAAACACTTCTTTCTTAATAGCTATCTAACACTTCAAAAGTGTTCGAAAATTAATGTGAATTGCAGTTCAATGAACCTAA
Organism: Gigantopelta aegis; assembly: GCF_016097555.1. NCBI lineage: Eukaryota > Metazoa > Mollusca > Gastropoda > Neomphalida > Peltospiridae > Gigantopelta > Gigantopelta aegis. The sequence continues at coordinate 21,169,891 of NC_054707.1, forward strand.
CGTATGTGTTATTTTAAACAGTTTTACAGTGTTAGCAAAAATATGTCATATACTCTACCTTCTACCTACTGCTATGATTGCCATTTCATTCTTAATATCTATTACCGTATTTCACGTGCAATATGCCTCACTGGCTTCAATGATGTAATGGTTGAGTCATCGGTATTCAGATATTAATTATTGGCTATTGGATGTCAAACATTTGGTAAGTTTGACATATTATAGACTTAGAGAGGAAACTCACAAAAAAAATTTCTAATTTTATATGCACCATCCCACAGGGTTCACACCCCAATAACGGCTCTCACACAGAGTTTTAACAGCTCAACAGAGGGTGTAAGGCCACTACACCAATCTTTCTCCAACAACTAAATATTAACCCACTGTCCACTGTCATGTATTCAGGACAGCGTACTTGATCCTTAAGTAATTGGATATAGGCATGAAATCAAGTTAAAATGAATGAAACGAATAAATATATGTATGCCTTTAGTATAATAAGGTCTGTGAAAAAAATCCTCAGCAAATTTCTAAAATGCCCTTAGACTCCTTGTCTCCTTATTGCTGTCTGTAGGTAGCTTTATGCTAAATAACATCTCACCCAGTCCAAGTTCGAAGTGTGACTAACTTTAAAGAGAGTATTAAATATGGTCACACCTGTTATTGGTGAGATATGTGATAGAACATACTGACTTGTCATAAAGTGTTTTTTTCATGAGGCCAGAAAATTCATTATATTAATTTGAACTTGTGCAGATTGACAAACTGTCTGTGGAACGGGGTAGTAAAGAGTGCTTTCTAGTATATATAAAACTGGCATAATAACATCTTTTTTGTTTCCGATTTAAAAATTGATTGAAATGTAGCATGTAGCAGCTTGTCGCCACATTTGCTATATAATCGTCGTCTATGATATTTGATTTGGTGCTATTTAGACTTTAAAATAAGATGGTCAACACCTGCTTTTGCACGGTGTTTAATCCACACCTGTATCTTTCAATCTGTCACTGAATTAGCACATTGATGACACAATATCTGTTTCTCCAGCACATCGAGCCCATTATAAATAGATGGACTAGCTTGGAATCCAATATAAGAAGCAAAGAAAGCATCTCCATGTGTGTATGACAAGGAAGGAAATGTTTTATATAACGAGGCACTCAACACATTTTATTTACGGTTATATGGCGTTGGACATATGGTTAAGTGCGACACAGATATTGAGGGAGGAAACCCGCTGTCACCACTTCATGGGCTACTCTTCTTAATTAGCAGCAAGGGATCTTTTATAGGCACCATCCCACAGACAGGATAGTACATACCACAGCATTTGATGTACCAGTCGTGGTGCACTGGCTGGAGTGGGAAATAGCCCAATGGATCCACTGATGGTGTATGACAAATGCTGTGTATGACAAATGCTGTGTATAGTGCGTGAAAACATCTGTTCCATATCTAACCATGATGCAATGATATCATATGTAAAAGTGATCTACTATCAATGACATACTGAATACCATCTGCTGATCCTGGTGATGTGGTATTAGTTTTATGTGAGACGGAACATATAAAAGATCAGTTGCTATTAATCGAATAGAGCAGTTCTTGGAGTGGCGGCGGTGGGTTTCCTTTCTATTATCTATGTGGTCGTTAACATTACATCCGGTGTCATATAAATGTGGAAGATAAAATGTGTTCAGTGAGCAGTTAAATAAACATAAACAAGAACAAAGAAATGAGACCCGTCACATTGTATCAATAAGCAGTGTTGGGTTTCTGTACATTTCAGAAGAAATTGTCAAAATAGTTAAGACATTTTTATACTGTCCACAGTAATTTAGGGAACATATAACATTGAAAAAATCCAACCCAGATATATTTTAATACTAATCAGGTTTGTATGTTACGCTTTTAAGTGTTGCTCTTGCTTTGGTTGACTGTCATAACGGAAATGCTGCATGGTTAGATGACTTTGCCATTATCATAGTGACCCACAATGAATGACAACACCCATATTTTCTGCATCTCGTACTAAAACACAAAACCATTTTTTTTAATTGTTGTGACAGATGTATAAACTGGTTATGAAATCAGAGTACAATTTGTTTCAGGTTTGGTATAACAAGCTTCACAAAATAACAATGTGGATCATGTATTACCCAAATATATAAACTAATGAATATGGGTCAGTATATAAATAAATCACAATGCCATTGTCAACGATATATTGATCAAATATGCACAATATAAAATAGTAACAAATTATACATATTTTAAATTATCTAAGTTGTTGTTGCATTGGAATGTAATTTCAGCATCTTAAACCCTATTTTGCCAAGCAACAAACATTTGTTATTGTTGAATTGTTTATTATAACTTAATTTGACCAGACATTATCAGGAATCTCCTCTGACCATTAAAGTTCAAATTATTATTTACTATTAGATATATGTTTTATATATTATTCTTGCCAAATTCTGATTTAAAAAGACTAATGCATCTTCATTGTATTGGTTTTTATACTAAATGAATATACGACAGCTTAAAATATTGCAAACTCAACATAATCACCTCATCTAATATTCGGTGAATGTATCCCAGACGAGATCAGTAGGTTCATGGTGGCCATCTTGGATTTCTATGTACACTAAGAAAAAGGGTAAAAGTTTATTTTCAAAGAAAGCAAGATTGACTTTATAAGTAGCAATGTTTAGACAGCTAGAAGCTGAAATAATAATGTTTTGTAGAATTTCGTTACATTTTGTTGGTTATATTGACAGACACATTAGATTTATTTTTATATATAACTAACAAAAAGACTAAAGATAATATCTTTCAATTCTTAGACAATAAAACTTTATTAATTTATGAATGCACCCCATTTCTAGCATTACATTTCATGTTTTAGTAGATGTGGTGGCCATCTTGACTTTTTCAAGGATAAATAATGGAAATATTAGTTGGTAACATAGATGTAAGATCAATGACCATTTGGGCACAAAATGCCTGGGAAGCACGTTTTTCAAAAATACGCACTAATCTAATATTGATGACATCAGTGCTCAGTCTACACTAACTTTAAAACCAAATTACTGTCTGTTCCACTCATTATATTTTTCTACATTTTTAATATATTATTCCTGACTAAATTCTGAGCAAACACTTTTATTAATTTCATTACGTTTGCAATTTGTGATGGGTATACCATGTATTTGGGCATAGATTGCCTGGACTTAAATGCTCAAATACAAACTAAAGCTGAATTTTGTGAGTATATTTCTTAATAAAGCCACATCAAAGTGAATTTCAAAATTATAATCTTTATTGGGATCTTTATTTAGTTTTTAAGGATCACTAAAACTTACATTTGTAACTACATATTTTTGGAAACAGTTGTCCAACAATCTGTTTTGTCTTTGTTAAATTCTTGAACTGGGACACTTATTAAGAATAGGTACTGATCTGTTGTATAATGTATTCTTACACATCTTTTGGTGAAAACATCTTTCAATATTTTTGATAACACATATGTGTGATAACAATTTAAAGACATACGACTGGCTGTTCTTAGGTGATGACTATACAGGTCACCAATTCCATACCATCCAATAAAATAAAAGAACGACTGAAATTAATCCTCTATGGCTTACAAGTTAACCTCAAATTGACTTGTCTGTGACGCATATGTTAACTACAAGCTCTCGTTAGATACCTTTTAATTTAGCTTGTTGTAAGATAAATCTATAACAGTCACTCACATAGTATTTTCTATTTATGGCTATATTCATAAATTATGACTTATCTGTTGTATGATGTATTGGAGTTTTGTTCATGAATTAATTTATTAATCTGTTGTACCGTGTGTAGGAGCTTATTCACAAATTATTACTAATCTGTTTTATCACTATAAATACATCAGTTCATCAATATGATCAGTGTTGTATCATTGTAGGGTCTTAGAACATACTGTAAATCAGGAAATGTTAGCAAGCATAAAACTTTAGCAAATTTCGTGAGACCATACAAGATGCTAATATTTTGTGACGCTAGATTTAAAGGGACATACAACAGACCGTCCCGAAAAACGTTTGTGTGACTGAATTGTCAGTGATTAACTAACACACAACAATGGTTACATGCTAACGATTAAACCAAAATGGATAGTAAACAACAATAGTTATTTAGTATGCATATTCTGCAATTGCCTACTAAAATTCAGCTGTCTGTACGTAAGCTGCATAATGTCAATATAAATCAATAGTATTATTTAACCTGATCCAATTTCCTACTAAAATTCAGCTGTCTGTACGTAAGCTGCATAATGTCAATATAAATCAATAGTATTATTTAACCTGATCCAACAGCTTGAGCTTTATCTTTTTTTCAGTTTCTGATATGACGACCTTGCTAAAATATGTCACTAATATGTCACTTACCAGTATTTGGATTTTGCTAAATTTTAAAATCACTAATATTTTATGATTTACAGTATATTGTAAATCTTCTGTTATATCCCAGATCAAGCTATTTTAATATATATTAAAGGGACAGTCCTGAGGTTACAACCATTGTAAAATGTTTCCGACCAACAGAGCCTTTTCGATGGCGTAACATAGGCTACGTCAAATTAAATATCTCAGTGTCTGTATTTATGAGGTGTTTGTTGTTGTCCTAATGCTTGTAGTAGCCTAAACCAGATTTTACCTACCAATAATTTAATATGCATGAAAAAATATATATCATGAATTAAAGTAAAAACTGAGTGCTACAAATGTCAGCAAACACATTCGATATACAGACACTGGAATTCTATACAAGAAAATGTATTTAGTATGAAATAGTAGTTTCCAAAAAGGCTCTGTTATCACAAACATCTTACAATGACTGCAAACTCAGGGCAGTCCCTTTAACTGATTATATTATTATTCTATTGTGTTACACATGTATTTGTCCTTTGTGTGTATATATATATATGTGTACTGGTACATGTATAAATTAAAACTGTTCTCTTGTATTGTGTGTAGGGCTATGCTGGCTCAGAGGAGGTGTTGGGGGAGTGTCTGCAGGGTCGACGCCAGAATGCTGTCATTGCCACGAAGTATGGGTTTCGAGAAGGGGTGGGAACTCCCCCATATTCTGCTCTTGATATACAAGAAGCCATCGAAACTGCTCTCAAGAAACTAAAAACAACATACATCGACATCTTGCAGGTAGGCATATTTATTAGACCCTAACCTGTCCAACCGGAGGGGACTATAGGTTTCATCTGTCCTTCTGTGTGTCTGTCTGTCCCACATGTAATTTTCTGGATATTTTCTTCACAGTGTCTCGATATATTGAGCCAAAAGTTTGTGTGTAGCTTTATCATGTACTGTTACAGATCACGTTTTGACTTCCATGGTGATTTACCCATTTTTCAAAGAGTTATGGCCCTTGAACTTATAGGAGATCTTGCAATGTGTCAAGATACTGAGGGCTGAAATTTTGTGTATAGCTTTATCATGATTTGTTATAGATCAAGTTTAACTTTCATGGTGATTTACCCTTTTTTGTTGACAGACTTGGATGTATGTCCTTGAACTTAGAAGATACAGACATTTATTGGGCCCAGTAGGAGGACATGTCTTTCTTTAGCAGTACTCTCAGAATGGTTGTTATATTTATGAAAAAAATATTTTAATTTTAAACTGAATATTCATTTTAATTTTGTATGTCTGTTATACAGGTAACGGTACAGTATGTAATATTTTTGCACTTGGGTCATTTTTTAAAAAGATAAAACAATTTTGTATTTAAAGATCCATTTTCCAAGCTTTGTGAAGGATAAAGATGAAACAATAACCGAGTTGAAAAGACAGATTGGACTGGGGAAGATTCGCTATTATGGTGTATCTAACTATGGTCCTAAAAACCTGCGAGAATTCTTGGCTGCAGGAGCCAAACCAGTTGTTAACCAGGTGAGTTTAGCTTGAAGAAATCAGTGACAGACCTAGAGGGGGCCAAGGAGATTAGACCATCTTGTAGATACTGTACTTAAGTCAGAGTGTTGCAAATATTAGGCACCCCTCGCCTGTTACCGACTCCTGTCGGACTGCTGGTGCTCTCTTGCACCTGCCAGTGCAGGCGGTCCCTCCTCCCACCCGCCCCAACCATTTCCTGTTCTGGACGGAGGAGCCAGTCGAGGCAGGCACCTGTGCCCATGACAGGCGTGCACTAAAACAGTTTGCTCTGAATGTGCACGTTAATCCCGACACCATACCACACCAATAAATATTAGGCAGTATGGTTTTCTCTGCAATTAAAATAATGGAAATTATGCATTTGCATCCACAAGAAGGGAAATAACTCATGTATATATGTATGTACGTGTATAATTACATTAGTGTGACCATGGAACAAATTCATCTGATTGTTTTGGAACAGTTATATTTGAATGAACATGGCAATGATTCTGGTTTATGATAATGAGTTATAATTATTAACCTCTAATTCATGCAGTCGGCTTTTGACAAAACCACCATAGGTAATTAATCAGTTAAAAATTGCTTTTCATTCTCACGTGATTTTCATGTTTATCATGATACCAGATAAGGTTCAAGTATGCTGTGCTGGGCAGACATTATCTGAGTTGTGTGTCCAGGACAGTGGGTTAGAGGTTAGCGAAAAAGGAGTTGCAGTGGCCTCGCATATCTACCCATTATGTTAAAAAAAACCTATTGAAGGTCATCATTTTGTACATAGGGGGCGGGATGTAGCCCAGTGGTAAAGCACTCACTTGATGCGCGGTCAGTTTAGGATCGATCTCCGTCAGTGGGCCCATTGGGCTATTTCTCGCTCCAGCCAGTGCACCACGACCGGTACATCAAAGGCCATGGTATGTGCTATCCTGTCTATTAGATGGTGCATATACAAAGATCAAAAAGAGTAGCCCATGGAGTAGCGACAGCGGGTTTCCTCTCTCAATATCTGTGTGGTCCTTAACCATATGTCTGATGCCATATAACTATAAATAAAATGTGTTGAATGTGTTGTTAAATAAACCATTTCCTTTCCTTTTTTTATATACTGATAAAATATATCACTCGCCACCTTTTGCAAATTCTTTGCAAGCATTAAAACAGTATTTTTTTTATAGATGGGCTACAATTTGCTGTGGCGTTCTGTTGAGGATGAAGTGCTACCCATCTGCAAGGAAAACAACATCAGTGTCCTGGCTTACTCCACTTTACAGCAAGGACTACTTACTGGGAAATTCCACAAACTGGACGACATTCCTGAAGGTCGGAGGAGAGGCAAGCTGTTTAAAAACACTGAAGGAAGGTACAAGTACCTATGTATAACCAAGTCTTATAAAATAAAAAAATTCTTATAAATAATTTAATTTATTTGTCATATTTTGAGTTCTACGGTAAAATGTGTGTTAAGCGGACAAAAAAGAGCACCAGATGATGACCATTTAAGACAGGTTGGAATTTTATACAGAAGATGTCTTAAGACAGGTAACTGTTTAATACAAATGGTTGCTTGAGCAAGTTTAACTGTAGATACATTGAAGTTACAAAATATTTTAATTTAAAATTTGAAAATTATTATATTTTTCATATAGTGTTGATGATTGGAAGGTACTCTATGATGTGTTTGTTATTTAATATATTTATTGTGGGGTTTTTTAGTAACAAGTTGGCGCGACATGGTCAGGAAGGTGCTGAAGAAGAAATGATAGTGGTGAGGAACTGTGCACAGTTGACCCTGTGTTAAGCAACTACCTAACATAGTATTAAACAAGTGGCTGTTTAATACAGATCCAGGAGCGGGACGTATCCCAGTGGTAAAGCGCTCATCTCGGATCTTTTTAATACAGGTCCTTTAATGGCACATACCATGACATTTAATATACGTATATGTAAGTTATGGAGCACTTGCTGCTAAAGGAGAAATATAGCAGGTTTCCTCTGAAAACTACAAATAAGAATCAACAAATAGTTGACATCTAGTAGTTGTTAAACAAAACAAACTTTTAAACTTAACAATGACAACAAACTCTGGACGTACAGTCTCTTTAAAGGCATATTGTGACAGACCACTAACCTATTTAATGGTCTAACAAAGTATTACCTGAACAAAAGTAATATGATTTGTCCCTAAATGTACTTTATTCAACCATACCGGCCTCGGTGGTGTCGTGGTTAGGCCATCGGTCTACAGGCTGGTAGGTACTGGGTTCGGATCCCAGTTGAGGCATGGGATTTTTAATCCAGATACCGACTCCAAACCCTGAGTGAGTGCTCCGCAAGGCTCAATTGGTAGGTGTAAACCACTTGCACCGACCAGTGATCCATAACTGGTTCAACAAAGGCCATGGTTTGTGCTATCCTGCCTGTGGGAAGCGCAAATAAAAGATCCCTTGCTGCTAATCGGAAAGAGTAGTCCATGTAGTGGCGACAGCGGGTTTCCTCTCAAAATCTGTGTGGTCCATAACCATATGTCTGACGCCATTTAACCGTAAATAAAATGTGTTGAGTGTGTCGTTAAATAAAACATTTCTTTCTTATTCAACCACCTTCATAACCACCATACTCCATTTATTAATGACATTTTGTAAAATTAAATGAATTATGGCAATGGTCCATAATTCAAAAACTAAAATTGCCAAGAGGGATCACATGGATTTCACTCCATCATGGTTCAGTTAAGGTGATGCGATAGTTAGATTTGGTTTCTAACAATTAATGTAATTTGTATTTATTATACATTTTTAGAGAAATACGGTCCTTGAATCCGTGACAGTATGCCTTTAAGATTGTAAATAACTAGTCAAACCACAAAAGGGAGTATCAAAAAGTGGCCTTATATATGCAATCTGATTAAAATTAGCTTTACTGGTTTACCAGTAGATCTAACAGTTTTGCGTGGACTCTCATGTCCAGGTGACATTTCATCTATAAATAACAATTTAAATATCGACCAATTACACTTTGCCTTTTATGGTATTATTCGGGAGCATACAAATTATAAAAATATTGGGCAAGACCATTTATGCAATAGGCGAACTTGTTGGTCTATTTCAACATTGAAAAAACAGGGGGAAAAGTGCAGTACTAAAATCTGGATTGTATACTAGTATAAACAGATTTTATGGCTATACCATCATGGTTTTTTTCGTCTTGAAACAAATTTTATATAAAATTTTATATTGAAATTAGTTTCCGGCATACTTCATAATTCACCCGAATCATTTCGTATACCCTTGGTATAATTCCGAATGTTTTCAAATCAATTGGCATGATTTTGCAAGTAAGGTTTTGATTGGTCGAATGAAAGGTCAACTGGACATTAGCGCCAAGGGGCTGCTGTTAGATCCACATGTAATAGTGGAGCTAATTTTAATTAGATTGCCTTGTATGACAAGTGGATGATTAATACAAGTCAGTTTATACTATATTAGATGATTTTGGAGATAAATATGTGGCCTCTTAATCAGATGACAGACCTTTGTTTTTAAACACTATGGCATATTTTTGACTGAATTTCGTTTTTAATGATTGAAGTCAGACATTACTTAGATTTTATTGTTCAGATCCATGTCCATAAATCCGAAATGTTTCTGACTATCTATTGTTTCTAAAACTACGAAATGCATTTTTTGTGTCTTTAAAAATGTGTGTACCTCTGAGAAGTAATTAACAGACTCTAGTCTACTTTATAAAGGCATTTCTCTGTTTCAGTGTCACAGACTCTTATCACAGGTTTAAAGGGACATTCCTGAGTTTGCTGCAATTTTTAAGATGTTATTGACTAACAGAGACCTTTTAACGATTGTAATTACATATCAAATATCATTTTCTGCATAAAATATTAGTGGCTGTATATTAAATGTGTTTCTGATCGTTATAATATTTGTACTAGATTAAATTTCATTTTGTTTCCTAAAATATTTTTTTGATGACAAAATCCAGTTTGGGCTTCTTACAAATATTAAGACGACCAGAAACACATTGAATATACACACACTGCTATTCTAAACAAGAAAATATATTTAATATGTACATTTAATTGTAGAAATATTTTATTAGTCAGAAACATCTTACAATGCAGCAAAGTCAGGAATGTCCCTTTAAGCTAGGGTATGCAGCTTTAATACAGATGACCTGTAGAGCAGATTTTACTGCAGTTTCATTTCTTCTTTCTCTATTTCTTAAGGCACTGGGTAAAATCCAAGAAATCTGCAACAAAGCTGGAGTTACGATGTCGCAGGCAGCTATTTCATGGCTGTTACAGCAAGATGGCGTGGACTCTGTGATAACAGGGGCAAGCACTCCACAGCAGGTCGTAACCAACAGCAACATTGTTAAGTTATCACAGGTAACATTCCAGTCTTTTTTTTTTCCATTTTATGTATTTGCTTACATTAAGTTGTGTGTTTGACCTATGACCTTGCCATGGCAACATTAATCAGTAGATAATAAATTTAAAAAAAAGATTTTTTTGTTTTGTTTTGTTTAACAACACTAGAGTACATCGATTAATTACTCATCGGCTATATTGGATGTCTAACATTTGGTAATTGTGACCATAGTCAGCAGAGGAAACCTGCTACATTTTTCCTAATGCAGCAAAGGATCTTTCATATGCACCATCCCACAGACAGGACAGCACATACCACTGCCTTTGATCTGTCAGAAGGTGACCTTAGTATGGTATATGGTGGCCATAATGCTGTGAAATGATGGATGATAAAAAATTAGTGTAGTATGCAGGGCCATACCCTCGGGGGAGGGGGGGGGGCGGTTGCCCCCCATGAGAATCTCTTTTGTTTTGTTTTTACTCCAAAAAATAGCATACACATCTCAGGGTTTAATTTGTATAGTGTTGCATTTGTTTATAAAAGTAGTGCCCTCTTCCCCCCCCCCCCGATTTTGATCAGAGTATGGCTCAGGTATATCTGGGTGAATTATTACTATCCATTACAGTACATTTTCTTTGACATTTTGTCAAAGAAAAAATCATATTTTTGATACTTCACTGTAAATTCCTTTCAAGTTTGTATATTTGTATTGAAATAAGTCATATTTGTTTATTATTAAAAAGTAAACCAAAAGGCAAATGCATTATATTAATTTTATTTAGCATATTTAAATCATCTATTTCAGGATGTCGTCAAACAGTTATCTGAGGTGACAGAACCAGTGAAAGCAAAGATAGGAAAAACCCTTGACCAGTGGGCAACACCAGATAGATGTGAATGAAATCCAAATAATTCAGATTTTTCATAAATATGTCTCAATATAAACTGTGATTTGAGGTTTTGGGTAAAATCATTGTCGACTGAATTTGGTGATTTTTACAAATTACAAAATTTATATATTCAGAATAGTGCTGCAACGATAAACCGGTATACCGGTATACCACGATAATTGATCAGCTCGATACAAACCGTGGTACAGTTTTGCGTATCGCGATTTGTATACGCTATTTTTGTTCCTTGTATCTTATTTGACTTGAAATAGGCACACAAACAAACAAACAAAAACCACATCATTTTATTAATTGGTGATGACAGAAAATGTAACAATCACGTCGAGCGTAGTCGGCTTACTTGTTGGCATACGAAGTGATAGGTCGGTTATACTTGGTTCTAACTTCTAAACAAAACGTGTTAAAAGTCCAATAAAAATAACCAATTAACAATAATTACAAATAAATGTTTTGTTACTTACACATTATCATTCATTGTTCATTTACGTTGGAATACGGCTACGGCTATCATCTTCAAAGAAATAAACCAACAAATGAGAATCACACTTTGCTGTTTTTCACTGAACTCTGAATACTTCGGCCGATCGTTCAAAATACTTCGGCCGATCGTTCAAAATACCTCGGCTAATAACCTCGGAAAAGCCCGATAGTAAGGATTTCCGATGTGACAATTTATAAATAGTTTGACACTGTCACACCGGTGTTCTAGTAGACTAGTATTGTGTTAAAAAATAAAAATATGGCCTAAAATATTTAGCCTGACAGCTGAAACTAATAAAGATCATTAAAAAGTTATGGCTTCTGTTTTCATTACAAAAACAACCCATAAATATTAAATTTAAATAATATCAACTATATTGCAATACATATTGCAATACAGTTTCTTATATCGCAATATATCGCAATACGGTTTTGACCGTATCGTTGCACCCCTAATTCAGAAGCATTGTAGGGTAAAATTAAAAAAAATTAAGACAGTAAAATTTTGGTCTTGAAAATGAAATGTGATATATAGCCATTTTATGCCATGCTTTGCAATCCAATGCTTTTGTTGAAAAACTATAATATTGATCAGTTTTGTTTAGAGAATATTATATGGCATAGTATTTTACCTTTTCACTTACTATGTTAACCACAGGGGCATAGCTTGGTTGGGACCTAGTGTGCTTTGAATATGAATCTGGAAATTACCTAGTATATGAATAGCCTAATGTTGCACAGTAGAAACTAAACTAGCCTCACCGAACCCCCCTCCCCTGAGCTATACTTACTATTTATAGTTTGGCAGAGAAATGCGATTTTTCTTGTATGTCGAAATTGGTGTATTAATTTTTTTTTTATTGCTGATTTTGTTTAATGACATATCGCAAAACATATTTCCGGAGGATGACATTCTGTCACCTTTGGGCATTTTGAAATATATTGTGTTTAACCACCACCCTGTTATCAATGTTTAATTAATTTATTTGTTAAAACTTTTGATATTATTTTAAACGCTATTGTATTTCCCTCACTGGTAATGCATGATCCCAGGTATTTGTTTCAATCTGTAATATAATATGCATGGTTGTTTGAACATTTTTTATCGTTCCGACCGATTATCCTCTTTTGATTTGCACTGCCGATGAACTTCTTTGTATTACCCAATGCCGCATTTCGTAAGGAACTCTTTGCACTCAGAACCAGTCGACTATAGTACACACATCATACAAATATGAATACCATCATGGAGGTTGCAATATTTGTTGCTTAACACATAAGTGGCTACATACATATAGGGTGTATACTACCAAATCAAATCCCATAGACAATAGTAACATATGTGGCTAAAATGCCTACTTGTAGCATATCAATCAACATAAACACCACAGATATAAATACTACCACACCTCACCCTTAAAGTGAATCAGAAAAAATTGGTGGTCAAGATGCTCATTTCTGACATAACGGGTAGTGTGTATGACTACCCTAGTTCCACACAAAATGTGAGTAGCCTACATTTTTTTACAGGCACCCAATACATGTTTCAAGCACAAGGCTACTTGACACAGTGGTACTAGATGAAATAAAATTGCATTCATTTTTTGCCCAGATGAAACTATATTTTTTTACAACCAACACATTTATCACCAATCACAGGACTTGTGGTGTTCACTTCTCTATCAAAAGTTGGGTTCACCTCGAACTTTGACCCAGCCGGAAGTTATTTGGTTAACCTCGGCTAATGAGTGTTTGCTATCTATCTATCTCGTACATAGCAGTCGTGGTTTTTTAGGGGAACCCTGTGTAGGGCCATTACACCCCATTTAAACCTTCCCGTGGGTACCATGGGTTACATCTAGCTCAGATATAATATGAATATTGAAATATTGCCTCGAGTTTCGTGATCATCTATATGTTTAATTATTGCAGCAACCATGCTGTGGTATTCGATTTTCAATGTTGGTTTTTGTTCAACTGGAAATGAAGTGTTGCAAAATGTCTTAGGTAATGCTTTGCCACACTTTCATTTGAAATTGTTCAAGATCTACGAGACTGGCCAGAAAGATGCAGTCTTCTTTCTAATTCTAATTCATTCCATATGTGTCTTACTGGAAACAAACCGAGTGAATACAATAACCAGTCAATTCTGTTTATAACATGTAGCTGCTTCAAACAGGGTGGACTAGGAGTGGAAATAATTTGTTTTCATCTGTAGTCTCTTTAAAAAGTAATGTGCATGTTATGATTAAACTATTGTATTGAGTAACTGAAGACATTTGATTGGCCTACAGTCTTTCGATGTATATATGCTGGTTACTTGATGTTCTGTGTCTAAGAGGGAACTATGAATATACCATATGAATGCAAATAACTAACATATTCTAGGTTATAAACCTATACAATCTGGGTAATAGGGTATATATTGTCGGACAAGCGATTGATTTTGTGTCAGGAAGAAAGGCTTTGAAATAAGGCAGCTTGAGATGGTCAAAATATCATTACAGGACAGATATATTTTTATTGATCTTCTTAAACTGTTGTGAAACTTAATTATGATGAATTTCACCCTAACCAATTTATGAACAAAATATGCCTGTACTTATGAAGGCTGCCGTGTGATATTTTAGCAGTTGTAATGTAAATTAATTTAATTAACGAGACTGACATTCCTATTAATGTTACTTTCCAGTAATTACGTTTTGTTTTCTTCTTAAAAACCCCACACCATTATTAATTACACTTATTCCAAAGAAAAATAAATAAGACAAAAGAATATATTAAAAATTGGAGACCAATATCACTTCTAAATGTTATTGACAAACTAGGGCCAGCAGCTATTGCAAAAAGAATTAAGAATGACCTCCCCTCGTTAGTATCTATGGATCAAAATAGATTTATACATGCAGGGATGTGAAAGCTATGGGGAAACCCGGAAATGCACTTTTCCATTTCGTCAAAAAAAACCCCCAAAACATGATGTTCAGTACTGTTGACCACACACGGTTCATTTGCGTGTTTTCACGGTATCAAGTTTATGATGTATGCCTTATATTATAAGTTATAACCAGTTTATATTTGTTAGCACTGAATGCAATTTTTGGCAGTTCCAAGGCTTGCAAACAACAATTTTCCTTCAGGGGCCCTTGAGCTGCCCCTGGACCCCGGCCACAGTAAGCTTTTTTATTCCAGCCTCTCACATCCCTGTACATGGTCGATCAATAGGTAATAATATTATACTAATATATGATATACTACAATATACAACTACACAAAATAAATCAGGAATGCTCTTACTTGTAGATTTTGAAAAAGCCTTTGATGCCCTTTCTTAGAGTTTTGTAACAAAAGTTTTAGCTAATTTTAAATTTGGTCCATCAATACAGAAATGGATAACAACCTTCTATAATGAATGCGAATCGTGTTTATCCATAAATGGTAACATTACTGAACACTCTAAACTTGGCAGAGGATGTAGACAAGGTGATCCTTTATCACCATATATTTTTATAATGTGTGTTGAAATTCTTGGGATCATAGTAAGAAATAACGACAACATAAAAGGGATTGAGATAAACGGTAATGAATTTACAACATTACTATTAAATTGCACAAATCCTTTTTGGAAAAATGTGTTAAATATATGGTCAAACTTTGTAGAAAAATGTGAAGCTAGAATTGACAAAATTTGATACAACTCATAAATTAAAATCAATAAAAAGCATGTTTATTATAAGACATGGGCATATAAAGGAATTATGTTCTTAAAAGATCTTTTTAATAATACCAATTGGCTTACATATGATGAATTCTGTATGAAATACGGCTTTAAACCACCATTTACAGCTTATACCGGGTTGATTTTAGAAATGAACAAATATTATAAATTGAATGTGTACACAGAATTAGTAACATTACAAATGCCGATAATACCTAACAGCCTAGAAGAACTTTTTAAAACAAATGCTTGTAAACAGTTTTACAATGATTGTGTAAATGAACATACATCTAAACAAAAAATAAATGTGCAAGTAAAATGGCATCATATTTTTTAAATAGAGTTCCGTGACAAATAGTGGGAAAATGTATATCTTCCCCCTTTCAAGCTAACTACAGACACAGGGCTTCGTTACTTTCAGTACAAGATTGTTTTATTTATTATAACCACAAATTAGCACTTTGTAATATATGGTGTAACAAATTCAGATAAATGTGAATTTTGTCATATGTTTAGTAAAGATTTAATGCACCTTTTTTGGTTATGTAAACATGTTCAGACATTTTGGAATACTGTTATAAACTGGATATTCTAAAAAACTAAAATCAGACTTCAAGTGAATGCATGACCAGCGTCGTGGTTAGGCCATTGGTCTACAGGCTGGTAGGTAATGGGTTCGGATCCCAGTCGAGGCATGGGATTTTTAATCCAGATACCGACTCCAAAAACTGAGTGAGTGCTCCGCAAGGCTCAATGGGTAGGTTCAACAAAGGCCATGGTTTGTGCTATCCTGCCTGTGGGAAGCACAAATAAAAGTTCCCTTGCTGCTAATCGGAAAGAGTAGCCCATGTAGTGGTGTCAGCGGGTTTCCTCTCAAAATCTGTGTGGTCCTTAACCATATGTCTGACACCATATAACCGTAAATAAAATGTGTTGAGTGCGTCGTTAAATAAATTTCTTTCTTTCTTTTCAAGTGAATGCACAAACAATTGTTTTAGGCAATCCTAACTATTCTCAAAAAGATAATGTCATAAATTTAATACTGCTAATTGCCCAACAGTACATATACAAATCAAAATGCAAAAGTCAACAACTAACATTAACTGGCTTCCAGAATATTCTGAACATGTATTATCATATACACAAGTATACATGTACTTCCATAACAGAACAATCCAATATGAAGAAAGGTGGACTTGTTGGACAAGACTAATTGTATAAAGTATAATGTATATTTATTTTTCAGAAATATTTATGGGTACATTATATTTACAGAATATATAGAATTGATTTATAGATTATGCGAATACATGTATTTATATCAATACGTATCAGACCTTTTTATAATGTATCATCTATTTTATTGTTACATATTCATTTTATCAATATATATCGGCACTATATTCTATATTGCATATTTTTGTGGTGAAAAGAAAAAAGGAAGAAAAAAAGAAGAAAAAAAGAAGAAATTAATAAAATGGTCTCTTTCTTAAAATGTTGTCATTTCATTGATAAATAAACAATTTAGAAAATAATTATTATATTTGTAAGTGAATGGGCGGACGGGACATAGCCCAGTGGTACAGTGCTCGCTCGATGCGCGGTCGGTGTGGGATCAATCAGTCGGTGGGCCATTGGGCTATTTCTCATTCCAGCCAGAGCACCACAACTGGTTTATCAAAGGCTGTGATATATACTACCCTGTCTGTGAGATGGTGTATATAAAAGATGCCTGGCTGCTAATCAAAAAGAGTAGTCCGTGAAGTGGCAACAGTGGGTTTCCTCTCTCATATCAATGTGGTCCTTAACCATATGTCCATAAATAAAATGTGTCGAGTGCGTCGTTAAATAAAACATTTCTTTCTCTGTTAGTGACTGGCATACAAATGCACATACAGGTAATATAATAATGAAAGACTGTAGTAGAACTAAACAAATTATGTTTCCCGAAAAGTGCCTAAAACCATTAGGTCAGTGGTTTTTTTTTTTTTTTTTATTTTTTTTTTTAAATTTGCATTCGTCCCTAAGATTTTGATAAAATGTGTATACTATGTGCTGCTATTAAACTAAAAATCATAGTTTTTATTTTCTATTGCTGATGTCAACAACAGCTTGTTAATAAACATAGTTAACAATTAACAACCATCAACACTTAAAGTTAGTATTATTTATTCCGTAGAAAAATGAATAAAGCACTTTTGTTAAATGGACCTACAGAATCCATAATAAAAGCAGCAATTATATTAAATGCAATGACAAAAATATGTATGGTAAAGAACATATGGTACCATATGTTACCCTCGTCAATAACAATAGAATATGATCATAAAATGTGAAATAAATACATTAACTTGGATACAGAACCTACCATTTATCTTGATAATGGTGGATAATAAACCATTTTCACTAAGTAATGTCATTTAGAAAACAAAACAAAAAACCACGGAAAAAAACAAACAAACAAACAAACAAACAACAAAACACACATCAAAAACCCAACACACTTTACAATATAATTTAGAAAATCATACCAAAAGATGTTTTGAAACAATTTATCATGCCTTCTCTTAAGATAATGTAGAAAGTTCTTTGAATAACAATTAAACAATGAGTAGAGCTTAATGTCTACACAAGTGTATAAAGAATGTATTGTATTTAATAGGTAGAAGTTCTTTGAATAACAATTAAACAATGAGTAGAGCTTAATGTCTACACAAGTGTATAAAGAATGTATTGTATTTAATAGGTAGAAGTACATGATACAGATATACATTATGTGGTTAAAGAACACTGCACACACACAGATACACACACACTCTCACACAGACACACACTCTCACACAGACACATCTATATATGCATGAAAATTAGACAAATGTTTTTAGGGAAAAGATAACTGACATATAATCATCAAACTTTGAAACTGATTTTAAAAAAATAAAAATTAAACAATTCAGTATATTTTAAATTATATGACATCTGTAGAAAATAATTTTGAGGTCAACAGACGAGTACCTGGGCGTTTTTCAAACAGAATTTTCAGTCTTTTCTGCTGACAAACTGTTCTAACATTCGCCTGACCATGCAACAGAATAAACTGTACAAAACAAAAATATCTACTTTATCACTACACGTAAAGGAATTATACATAACCCATAGAAACCCAATACCCATAGAAACCTGTAAATACTTCTTGAATAGGACGACTCCAAGATTAAAAATGATAATGAATATTTACACTTTGCATTAAATGGGAAACCAATGAACTGGCGTGTAAATCTATCATTAAAAATGATAAAACTAATATAAAAACACAGTGGGATGAATTTTATGTTTTACACGTGTGTAACTATACATACATTTACAATGCTTAATACACCTGCCCATTATTAACTAATTATAAAACATTTCAGTGTACCAGTAAATAACAGTTTCGTAACAAAATACCATCAAATCTCATAGGCTGAATCTACTTTTTGATGCATGGATGAAGGCAACTGATGGAGCTGCCAAAGTAAAAAAAGAAAGAAAGAAAAAAGTTTGTTTTGTTTAACGACACCACTAGAGCACATTGATTTATTAATCATCAGCTATTGGATGTCAAACATATGGTCATTTTGTTAGTCATAAAGAGGAAACCCACTACATTTTTCCATTAGTAGCAAGGGATCTTTTATATGCACCATCCCATAGACAGAATAGAATATATCACAGCCTTTGATATACCAGTAGTGGTGCACTGGCTGGGACGAGAAATAGCCCAGTGGTCCACTGACGGGGATCGATCCTAAACCGACTGCACATCAGGTGTGTGCTTTACCACTAGACTACATCCCGCCCCTCTGCCAAAGTACGACAACTGCACAGTATTATATGTGTAGTTCTGCCTTTAGTCTCGTACAATGCATCTCAATTACTAGTAACAATTCACGTCTATCTGCTTACCTTTTCCTTCATCCCTGTATTGAAAATGAGATTTATTCCATATAATGTGGTGATCATTTGTTAATACATGTTAAATTTGATTTCCATTGCAATTTTTGGTAAAACATGTTTGAGAGTTTGTATGGGTTTAAAACTTGGTGATATATTTTCATATTGGTTTTAGCATTATTCGTTACAGAGTTTCCTGTCAGTTCACTGGTTCCCTTTCACGCTGACAAAGACCATTATGCAGTTTTTGAGGTAGGGCTCATTGAAACATTATCAACAAAAGAACTATGTAACTCCTCAACTATAATTTAGTAAGCTATAGTTTATGTTTATAATTCATTTCAACTTATTTTCGTGATTATATCCAATTAAGGTTCAAGCACGCTGTCCTGGGCACACACACCTCAGCTATCTGGTCGGTCTGTCCAGGACTGTGGGTTAGTTGTTTAGTTGTTAGTGAGAGAAAACTAGCTCTGGGTGGGAGCCGATACCGGGCTGCGAACCCTGTACCTACCAGCCTTACATGTATGTCCGATGGCCTAACCACGACGCCACTGAGACCAGTGTCTTTATAATTATACATTTTTAATTATTATTTTTTTTTTTGGAGGGGGGGGGGGGGGGGAGAGAGAGGGTTTAATAATTTACATGTAGATACATATATTAATATACGACTAGTGAAACAGTAATCTTAGATAGCTATAGGTCTGTTTTAGTACCATATATTAGTGCATGTACTTTGTATAATGTACAAAAACGTTTATTAATTCTAATGTGCATAACATTTGAAAATCAGTTTATTGCATTTTAATTAACACGTTGCTTTTACCCTCACGTGTCACACCTTTATGAGAAATTCAAACCTTTATTTGCTAGTACTAAAAGTAAAGTTTGTTTTATTTAACGACGCCGCTAGAGCACATTGATTTTTAATCTTATCATCGGCTATTGGACGTCAAACATATGGTCATTCTGACACTGTTTTCAGAGGAAACCCGCTGTCGCCACATAGGCTACTCTTTTTTTATGACAGGCAGCAAGGGATCTTTTATTTGCGCTTCCCACAGGCAGGATAGCACAAACCATGGCCTTTGTTGAACCAGTTATGGATCACTGGTCGGTGCAAGTGGTTTACACCTACCCATTGAGCCTTGCGGAGCACTCACTCAGGGTTTGGAGTCGGTATCTCGATTAAAAATCCCATGCCTCGACTGGGATCCGAACCCAGTACCTACCAGCCTGTAGACCGATGGCCTGCCACGACGCCACCGAGGCCGGTTTGCAAGTACTGGTACATGTAGTTATAAACATGTGTACCTTGCATAGTTCTTATTCCTTTATTTAACCTGTAAGTTTTACAAATATCAAATGCCACTACATAAAATTAGATCTCATTACATAACAGGACTGTATCACCATCATGAACCAATTCAGAGGTACGGTCTACATAAAAAACCCACCTCCAAACAACAACCCCCCCCCCCCCCCCCCCCAAAAAACACCCAAAAAAAAAACAACCCATCCCCCCCCCCCCCCCCCCCCCCCCCCAAAAAAAAAAAAATGTGCACCATGATATTGCATGCCTAAGGTACAGGTATATTTATCAAATATCAAAGTTCCCTAATTTACAGTATTACTGTAAAATTTTAGTGTCACAATTTTTAAACTGATCAAAATAAACACCAACAAATGCACTAACATACAAATACACACACAAGGACACACACACACACACACACACACACACACACACACACACACACACACTCACTCACTCACTCTACATATGTACAAGACTGATTGAAGGCACAACTAGTCAATAGCATATTGCCTAACAGCCTAACTGAAAAAAAAAAAAAAAAAAAAAAAAAAATAATAATAATCATGATTAAATGACCCCAAAAAATAAACCCAATCCACCCCACATATATCCAACCAAACAATAAGAATAATAATAATAAAAAAGATTCAACATTATCTATAATCAGAGATCAATAACTAGAGACACTATTTGATTTAAATAATAAATAATCTATCTAAATCTACACTAATGCATTGTTGCTGTGCAAATGATTGGTGAAGATGAAAGATATAGGAAATACCGATAGAGTGTACACTTTCTAAATTTAATATATTTATAATAACCTTGACATAACAATAATTTGCATAAGAACCAGATGAGACTGGAGTGCATTACACTCATTACAACTTATTAAACACCTAACCAACCAAAACAATACATGTTATATTGTTATGGCATGCAATTATTTTCAGACACAGAGAGAGAGAGAGAGAGAGAGAGAGAGAGAGTGAGTGAGTGAGTGAGAGAGAGAGAGAGAGAGAGAGAGAGTGAGAGAGAGAGAGAGAGAGAGTGAGAGTGAGTGAGTGAGTGAGTGAGTGAGTTTGTTTTTACATGCCCCTATATGACTACGGTCACGGCCATTATTTCACAGAAAGCAATGTTCAATCAGTATTCCCTGTATGAAAATGACTGACTAGATATTTTTGATACCAACTCTGGCAAAACACTTTAAATTAACAGTATCTCCATTTACACAATGTCATTTATTTATTATTAAATATATTTTTACACAGGATTTTTTTTTGGGGGGGGGGGGGGGGGGGTTGCTAAAGGCAACATAATACATAACAAAAGTCTTGTACAAACTAAATTTATTTTTGTTCTGTGTTCAATTTTAATGTTGATTCTGTGTGACAATATGGCAGTTTTCTAGATTTTTGCTAACTTTCAAATAATAAAGCAACAATAGATGAAACAGATATTACCAAAAAAAATTTTTATGTATAATAATAGCTATTTTTATGCTGATTTAACAACGTTATACTAATGCAGCAGCATTATAACAATAAAACAAAATCAGTTTCTCGGTGTTACTTAAATACTGCAGATCTATGATACTCAAACTGTTGTCACTTTCAACTGCAACCAGTGACAATGCAAATTATTACATGAATACAATATACAAATTTAAAAAAAAGAAAATGATTACCAATATCCAAGCACACACAAACACATACACACACACACACATACACATGCGCACAAAATAAAATAAAGCAACAAAAAAAGAAAAGAAGTTGCTGTATTTTTTCACAAATCAAATGACTAACATGTTGCAACACATATACACTGTTAATGCAAAAGTATATACAAACTGCAACAAAAATATAATTACATGTAAATGACATGTTTGTGTTTTCTTATTGTTTTACCGGTAAACAAAACATTTTAATGTCAATGCCATTAGTGGAATTATTTTTGGAGTACACATAACAAAGTAAAATCATTCAAACAAAACAAATATGTCACTGTAGCGAACACAAATCTCTCTGATTCTGATAGACAAACACTTAATACTGTGAAACCCCTCAAAACTGGACGCTTTGTAAACTGAAATCTTCTCAAAACCAGAAGTTTTTCGCAGTCCCTTTCTAAATATTAATACAGGACAGAACCTCGCTAAACAAGATTTTCCTAAAACTGGACTTTTTGCTTGGTCCTATGGGTGTCCGGTTTAGAGGGGTTTCACTGTATACTACTTTTAGGGCCAGTATGTGGTTGAAGTTTTTTGCAAATCACAGTTTAAACTTGAGAAAGGATCAACAGAAAGGTCAATTTCATGTGCTGTTGATTTTTACTTAAAATCAAGCAAACTTAAGGGGACTATCCTCAGTTTGAAACCATTGTAACATATTTCCAAATAATACATTTATTTAACAACTAAAGTTACATTTTGAATACAGTTTATTGTAAGTACAAAATAATTAGGAGTAAAATATTTTGAGCTACTACAAATATTATAACAAGAAATACTTGGTATATATAGACAATGATATTTTAATACAAGAAAATGTATTTAAGGCCCCCAAAAAAGAAGTACGGTATGTCTCTGGTGAGACAAAAGTTCCAGAATTTATGTGGTGATGCAACTTTTTTTTTTTTTAAAGCATGGATTGCACAGAAAAGGTGGGTATATTTGGTACCGAAATAAGGGCATATTTAAATTGAATTCAGAATGCACGTCCTAGTCCATGCACGATCACATGTTGGCTCCAAATGTGGTTTAACATCATAGCAAGAAAAGCCTGGCAAAACTCGACATCATACCGCATGAAATTAAAGAAAAAATAGACCAGAAATTAATTTTGTTCGGCCTAATATTATGTAATTTTAGCAGTGTTAAAAATGCAGATAGGTGAAACATGTTACAATGGCTGCAAACTTGGGACAGTCCCTTTAAATTACCCTTTATTTGGTGATGAATCTTTTGATCCAACAAAATGTAGCAAACTTCACTGAAAGGTCACAGCAAACTTCACTGAAAGGTCACAATGTATTGTCAGTTACCACAGATCTGTGGAGTAAGTTAAAAATGATCAGAACTCAAATATTTGAACAGGGAAAAAAAAAAATGCATTTAATTTCATCTAGTCAAACTACAACTACTAACAAAAAAAAAAAAAAAAAAATGCAGAAACAATTTGTGAATGAAGACATGACATTCCTAATAAAAATGTTAAAGTGTATGATATGTGAATATTCTATTTCTGATGGAAATAATAGCACTAAAATTAATGAAATAAAAATGACACCCAGAGGGCAAATATAACAGTTTATCATGTGGTTGTATTACAATTTACAACTAACAAAAACAAATGAACTAGAACTTAAAAAGAAACAAACCAAAGCAATCTCGTAAATGTTATTTATATTAATTGATTATTTTTTCAAACTCTTAAATCAAATTCATTTTCTAAGATCTACTTCATTTTATGAACCTGATATTTAATTATGTTTTACGGTTCTATTTTACTATTTATAGAAAGTGGTTTAAATAATATTTCAAAGTTGTACATCCATTGTAAACTGGTTTATAAAATGTTTTACCGAAGTCTTCATGGAAGGTAATATGCTGTATTCAGGCGTGCTCAGAAATGGATCTTTCCAAGTCGTCAACTCATAAGTGTGACTTGTTTGCATTTAGACACACTTGTAACAAATAGGTTCCGGTTCCGTTAAAATAGTCGACAACAACGTATGTCACTAACAATAAAAACAGTGTTAACTATCGAGACAACAAACAAATATTTCCAAAATATTAATAAAACTTTTAAAAACAATCTGGCTACACCTCCAGTTAAATTGTTTTATTTTAAGAACTCAAATATTAGAAAATTTTGAATGACACCATTTTCCTAATTAAAAAAGTCTTGCGCCATTTTGTTTTTTTTCAATAATAGAGCTATCATCTCATCAAAATGGAGTTCAGAGAAACATTTTATTGCCATTTTTCTTCTAAATTCAAAGATGAAGGTCACTTGGGTAGCTTTTTTTCCTTCTGAATTTACAACTCATAATTCTGATCTCAAGTTCATTTTGGGCACGATTTATGAGCACACTTGAATGCAGCATTTATGGTTTTTTAATTGTCAGGCAAGATTGTCGGTGTCAAGATTGCCTTTATGTGTTATGGTCCCAGTAAGCAAACAAAATATTCATATTTATACAGGTATACTAATATAATTATAATATATCACAGCAAGAAACCAAAATCCTGAGATCAATTCCATATATATATATATTTAGAAAGCATTATTTTATTAATCCCCACAATATACTTAATTGTATTAAACAAGTTATTAAAAAACACCCCAAAAAAACCCCAGAAAAAAAAGCAACTAAACATTCAAAATATCTTTATCCAAGGTTTTTAAAGCACTGTTGAACAACGTGAACTAAAGATGAAAAGTTCAACGTAGTAAAACATAAAGCAATATGTGACATCAAATAGAATGATGAAAGATGACCGATGTTCTTCTGATTTTGGATTAAAAAAAAAAATATGGTCAATAAGAAACATAAAAGGACATGGCAGGCAGTATTTTCTCATTCAAACATCCCCAAACCATCACACAAAATAAAATTTTGGATGTTTTTTAACCTATGACAAATTTTAAGTAATGAAAAGACTGGAAAGTTTCCGTATTCTGTTTTTTTTTTTAATTGAATGTTTTTAAATTACATTAATATATATATATATAAAAAATTACAGCTGAAAATTCATCCAGTGAAAATGAACAATGATTAGTTATGTAAATGAAACAATTGTGGTGAGGAATCCTCCTCCCCTCCCACCCCCAAAAGAAAGAAACAAAACACTACCCAACCCCGGCCCCCACAACACAAAATACTTGGTACACTGCACAATGTACAAAAAAGCTTCAAAGCTGTCTCATATACACACATATAGAAAATACTTTGTAAAGACACCAGATAGCATTTACCTTATAAAAATTTTCAAAACATTTCTAACAAGCAAAAATGAGTTGACATTTTTAAATGAATTACTGTACAAAACAAATAGTATTTAACAAACACGTGTAGTATTCTATTTCTTACATATCCTCAAAATTCAGGTTTCCAAAAAAACAAAGCAATGTCTTTTTAAATTAAAACATATTTAGTGTGATTATGTTTGCACATTAAACTTCTAAGTCATAAGTAGTAATAGGTGTGGGTAGTGTTAATTTCAGTGGAATCTAGGCCTTCACCATGGAATAGCCAATAAGATGTTTTTCTATTAATCTTCAATATAACTGTGTTGAAATCACCGTGTATTGTCATAAATCTCACATATATTTTCTCAAATGAGTTTGTAAGAAGCAATATTGATGGACACACTCATACATACAGTGTTATATACCTGACTAGAATTAGCAGCATTAATATTCAATTAACTGTCTTCTTGTGATGTAATATGCTTGTAATGTGAACTGCATCTTCAGCATTGTGTGATGTAATATGCTTGTAATGTCAGTAGATGGCAACACCATGCATCTCAACATTAGCAGCATTAATATTCAATTAACTGTCTTCTTGTGATGTAATATGCTTGTAATGTCAGTAGATGGCGACACCATGCATCTCAACATTAGCAGCATTAATATTCAATTAACTGTCTTTTTGTGATGTAATATGCTTGTAATGTCAGTAGATGGCAACACTATGCATCTCAACATTACCAGCATTAATATTCAATTAACTGTCTTCTTGTGATGTAATATGCTTGTAATGTCAGTAGATGGCAACACCATGCATCTCAACATTAGCAGCATTAATATTCAATTAACTGTCTTCTTGTGATGTAATATGCTTGTAACGTCAGTAGATGGCAACACCATGCATCTCAACATTAGCAGCATTAATATTCAATTAACTGTCTTCTTGTGATGTAATATGCTTGTAATGTCAGTAGATGGCAACACCATGCATCTCAACATTAGCAGCATTAATATTCAATTAACTGTCTTCTTGTGATGTAATATGCTTGTAACGTCAGTAGATGGCAACACCATGCATCTCAACATTAGCAGCATTAATATTCAATTAACTGTCTTCTTGTGATGTAATATGCTTGTAATGTCAGTAGATGGCAACACCATGCATCTCAACATTAGCAGCATTAATATTCAATTAACTGTCTTCTTGTGATGTAATATGCTTGTAATGTCAGTAGATGGCAACACCATGCATCTCAACATTAGCAGCATTAATATTCAATTAACTGTCTTCTTGTGATGTAATATGCTTGTAATGTCAGTAGATGGCAACACCATGCATCTCAACATTAGCAGCATTAATATTCAATTAACTGTCTTCTTGTGATGTAATATGCTTGTAATGTCAGTAGATGGCAACACCATGCATCTCAACATTAGCAGCATTAATATTCAATTAACTGTCTTCTTGTGATGTAATATGCTTGTAATGTCAGTAGATGGCAACACCATGCATCTCAACATTAGCAGCATTAATATTCAATTAACTGTCTTCTTGTGATGTAATATGCTTGTAACGTCAGTAGATGGCAACACCATGCATCTCAACATTAGCAGCATTAATATTCAATTAACTGTCTTCTTGTGATGTAATATGCTTGTAACGTCAGTAGATGGCAACACCATGCATCTCAACATTAGCAGCATTAATATTCAATTAACTGTCTTCTTGTGATGTAATATGCTTGTAAACATGTCAGTAGATGGCAACACCATGCATCTCAACATTAGCAGCATTAATATTCAATTAACTGTCTTCTTGTGATGTAATATGCTTGTAACGTCAGTAGATGGCAACACCATGCATCTCAACATTAGCAGCATTAATATTCAATTAACTGTCTTCTTGTGATGTAATATGCTTGTAACGTCAGTAGATGGCAACACCATGCATCTCAACATTAGCAGCATTAATATTCAATTACTGTCTGTGTTGGTGGGTTGTGGCAGTGTGTGGTAGATCAGGGGGGGTCGTGTAATGTGGGTGGGGTCAATGTCTTTGTAACCATTAACTGTCTTAATATTCAATTAACTGTCTTCTTGTGATGTAATATGCTTGTAACGTCAGTAGATGGCAACACCATGCATCTCAACATTAGCAGGGGCAGGACGTAGCCCAGTGGTAAAGTGCTCTCTTCATGCGTGGTCGGTCTGGGATCGATCCCCGCCAGTGGGCCCATTGGGCTATTTCTCGCTCCATCCAGTGCACCATGACTGGTACAACAAAGGCTGTGGTATGTGCTATCCTGTCTGTGGGATGGTGCATATAAAAGATCTCTTGCTGCTAATCGAAAAGAGTAGCCCATGAAGTGCCGACAGTGGGTTTCCTCTCTCAATATCTGTGTGGTCCTTAACGATATGTCTGACGCCATATAACCGTAAATAAAATGTGTTGAGTGCGTTGTTAAATAAATAAAACATTTCCTTCCTCAACACTAGCAGGACAGTTAACTGAGACATAATTAGGAAAGACATTATTAGTCAATCTTTCCATTTCATCTTTAAGAATAGAAAGGAATCAGTGGCGTAACGTGGGTTGCCAGTGCCCGAGGCAAGGCAAGTATTGCGCCCCCTAACCAGTGAACCATTAGCACTCCTCGAGTCCCTTCCACCAGTCCAGAATTTTATGCCCAGGGCAACTGCCCCGGTGTCCCCACCCATGCTACGCCACTGAAAGGAATAAATACCAACAACACACAAACATTATTTAGTTAAACAAAAGGTGATTACTGATCCAAACTGAGATCAGTGTTAACAAATAGATAATTATGTCAGTGTCAAACATGCAGAATTAATTAATTATGACTAAATTAATAACACATTTAAAAAGTCAAATGGAAAAATATTGAGAGAATATATCACCCTCCATCATCCCCCCTCCCTAGTTGATGACTAAATATGCAGAATTAATTATGACAAAATAACCATTAAATTTTAAAATATAATGACGAAATATTGGCAGAATATATCACCCTCCATCATTCCACCCCTCCCACCAGTTGATGATGAAAGTACATACAATTAACACCCTTCCGACTGAAAAATAACCGTTATCCTTTTTAATAAGTTTAAATTACTGATTCTGAGTGAAAAATCACCTCTATCCTTTTTAACAACTAAGTTACTGATTCTGCAACTCATTACTTCTATGTGTATCTCTATTTTATGGCAAGTATTTGCAATAATAATGGGGGATAACTCAGGAACATATGAAATCAATCTGCTGTTGGAACTAATCAAGCATTATTGAGGTAGCAAAAGGCACATGAGCAACTTCTTGCATAGATACGAAATAACAAAAGGCACAACATGAGCAATTTCTCGAGTAGGTCAAGAAATAACAAAAATAATCACATCATACAATGCAGGTGAAAGTTAATGCCGGTGCTTGGGCAAGTGGAATGTAAAACACAACACATCTGGAACAAACAACAAAACAAAAACAAAAACAACACAAACAAACCTATCACAAAACCTAGCAAGTTTGATATTAATAGTTCACAAAAAAATACAGATAAATAAATTTGTTACAATCATGTCTACTATAGGCTTACTAGAAATGATCACATGACAGTGGGGGGTGAAGGTAGTATTAAAATATTAAAAAATAATATCCTTCATCCACCATAAAAAAAAGAAGAAGCCCGAACAGTTTACAACTGCTACACAACAAACCTGAATGCAATACCCACTAAATCTGCCAAAAAAGAAAGAAATACATGTCTTTGTAGAATAACCTCCCTTGCCAACCACGAGCCAAAAATCCTGTTTTAAAGGAACAGACCCTAGTTTTTAAACACTAATGCATATTTTCCACTATTAGAGCCATTTCTGATCACTGAAATCAAACATTACTTATATTTTATTGTTTAGACAATCCATTTCCGTACAACCAAAGTGTTTCTGGTCTTAATACCACAAAAAGCATTTTCCTATTTTTAAAAAACGCATGTGCATCTGAGAAATAAGTTATGGAGTCGAGTTTTAGTCTATTTTTAACAATATTTCACCGTTTTAACATCACAGTCTCTTGTTTCACTCTCTTGTAACGTTATACAAATGTGTTACAGGTTTGTAACTTAACCAAACTTAGTGTCCATTTTTACAGGTTGAAACTAGGGTCTGTGCTTTAAAACAAAGCCATAATTTCTATTTTAACAAAAATTTATTCGACCCACAAGAATATATTTAATAAAAAAACATAAACAGTCTCGCCTACCATAAAGTGATTTCGTGTCACTCGTACATGTGTAGTTGTAATAACTTGTATCTATGGATATTAATCTAAATGCATGTTAAAACAATAATTAAATTTAACACATTTTAATGTAAAATTTAGTTTAAAACCAAAAAGGAATTAATTAAAAAAAAGTTCTTTATCATGTATTAATAACCACGTTTTGTGGACCTAGGACTTAACAGTCTTTAAGAAAAGGAGCTAAAGTGACAAATTAATTATGGGCTACTGTACATGTAAAAGTTGAAGCAACCACTATAAAAAACAAAACCCATAAGGAATACAGTTCACATTTGGACCCTTGTTAAGGCAAGACAATAAATAAATAAATAAATTAAAACAAAAATTAATGATAATAATTTTTAAAAAAACCCCACAAAAACAAACAAGTCTAGTTCTCTTTTTTCCCCATGTGATCAATCCCTGAATAGCCTTTCAAAGTATATTATGATGTTTCTGCAGGATTTCGCAAAGAATGAACATTTATGTAAATGAATACATGATCAAATACACATTTTGAAGTTGCATTTAAGAGGATTTCTAGTAAGACATTTTATATCTAAACATATTTCTTAACAATATAAAGATTCATCTAGAGATAAACAGTTTAACTTCATCACAAATAATAACAAGATAAAAGAATGACTAATATTATATGCTGTATACAGGTATTTTCATTCTGCAACAAGCCAAGGCAAAGCATAAAGGCCATTCTAGTAGCAGTGTGTGATTTTGAGAAGAGTCTGGGAGCCTGAGGCTCGCAGAAATCATATAGGACTCTCTACCTTGGCTAGCATACGAGCTCGCATAGCTCATCAAAATTATTTGTACAAATTACATTCAATTTGATTCTTTTAAATGACACAGTCAACATATATATCAAAATCCTAGGAAACCACAGTCTTGAATAGCGATCTTTTTCATGGTTTCATGCAAAACATTTAGTGTATCTTCTGTTCTACTGGAGATGCACAGCAGGGCTCGCTGGGTTGATGGTGGGATCTCAAGATTTGCAAACAGGGAGTCCTTATGACACTTAAATGTTTCAAACCAAAATCGCACACCGAGTAGGATTAAAACAGGTTTCCCTTGAATACGCGAAACATTTTAATCCTTATTGGGTGTTATCAAGAGGACTGTAAGTAGGTCACAATGACCTAACTAGCAGATGATACCAGCTTCCACATCAAGTATGATAATAATCCATCAAGCCGTATACATTTTTTATTATTAAGAATTTGCAAAAACAAATTGGTTTAAATGACCTAATTATGTAGACAATACATACACAAAACCTTCACCAAGGTATCATTTATACAATAAGTATTTTAAGTTAGCCCCCACAAAACAGTTTACTATTTAATGTGGTTCAAGTTATTTTAAGTCACATGATTCAAGAGAATGTTAAAGATTTCTTTTAAAACATACTGCGACTTAAAAGAGGTGGTTTACTATCAGATTAGTACCAGCATCCAAAGATTTACGATAGCACCCAGTTTGATAATCCTGCATCATACAAAAAGGAATAAATGTGTCAAATGATATATGATAATTTCAACCATTATTCAGTAGCACGACCCACCAATTTTTTTTTACTGCTTGTGCCTACAACTGAATAGCAAAAAAAAAGTAACAATAATAATTGCTACAGTAAGTACAAGAATAATTCATAATTTGTAATAAAGATTTTAGTAAAATTACATGATCACAAAATTTATAATCATAATCAACATAAGTTATGTCATGGTGTCTTTGCTAGTTATTTCAGGAATACATTGATTATTTTAATTTTCCAACTTTTTAAGACACAGATTCAAACGTCCTGAACAAATTAACTCTTTGCATGTTACTGGCAGTAAATGCTGCCCAATGTTACATCTTTCAAAGCCACAACCAGCAAGCTTTTGTACCTGCTGAAAACCCCCTATTTCAATTCAAATTTCAATCAGTGTCTCTTCACTATTATATTGTAATTAAAATCTACGAAACCACTCAAAATATTTTAAATAATTTACTCCATGGCAAAGACTAGGGCAGGTCTTTGTTACCTGTATTTGCAATAGCATGCAAAGGGTTAAATAAATCTTGAATATTTAAAAAAAGAAAAAAAAAAACGTTTACAAAAGTCATTGTTACTTTAACACAGCACCATTTATAATGAAAGGATTATGCATAAATTAAAAAGGCTTACAGGTCATTGCAACACATTGTGATGAAGTCCGAGTAAGGCTGCAGCAACAACATAGCCAAAACACACTCACAAAATACGCTCACCACAACAGGTACAAAAAGGCGAGAATAAATGCGGCGACTATAGAGAGGACTGTCCGCACACGCCAGTGTGCTCGCGATTTCTGAAATATGCGAAAGATGGCCGTCACTTGCTGCTCCGTCATCTCGATGGTGCCGCTGTTGTCAATGATGTACGTTGCCCGTTTACACTTCTCTGACATCGCCATCTGCGTCGATATTCTCTGATCGGCTTCATCCCACTGGAGGTTGTTTCTAGACATAAGACGTTGATGTTGCTGGTAGTCAGAGCTAAAAGAAATAGTGACAGATTCGGGCAGTGTACAAGAAGCAGATTCGAGATTTTGTGAATGGTGAGTTAATAAACATGCAAGGTATGCTGATAGAAATATTCATTAAAGGGACATTCCTGAGTCTGCTGCATTGTAAGATGTTTCCGACTAATAAAATACTTACATATTAAATATATTTTCTTGTTTAGAATATCAGTGTCTGTATATTCAATGTGTTCCTAGTCGTCTTAATATTTCTAAGAAGTCCAAACTGGACTTTATCTTTAAATAATTTCGTACGTATGAAAAAAACTACATGTATATTTTAGGAAATAAAATGAAATATTAGAACGATCAAAAACATGTTTACATGTAATTACAATCGTTAAAAAGTCTGTTAGTCGATGATATCTTAAAAATTGCAGAAAACTAAAGAATGTCCCTTTAATGGACCTTTTCATATAAGGCTCTCCTTTTCGTTCCATCCAGAACAATATGTTTATTTTAAAACTAAAACAATGATTTACTTGTGATATGAACTGCCATAGATCAGGGCTATATACCGATGGCAGATTTTTGCAGCTGGATAAATATTGCTGTTGCTTACGGGATTTTTTTTTTTTTTTATAGATATATATATACTCTTCAAAAAAAGAAACGCAAAAGGGTACAAATGGGTTATAACTCCGATTTTATGTTTCCTACCGGTTCAGGCTTTGTGAATATAAGGTCATTGCATGTCCCAAACACATTCCCACGGTTACATTCGATAAAACGCAGCTACTGTACAATAAAGTTCCAAAATGTGAATATTCGCAAAAACGCAGCCACGTGCAAACCATGTCACCACTGCACATGCGTTGTCTGCACGTGCAACATGAACACCGACAGTATAAAAGTGCAGGGTGTTCGCTTGCCTGGCCTCTGTATCTGGCCGACAGTTGACAATCCAGGACATGCCACGTCTCAGTGAACCGTAGAGAAACAATGCCATCGGCCGACTAGAGGAAGGCGAATCCAGAACGGCCGTTGCCAGGGCATTCCATGTGTCCCCAAGCACCATCTCCAGACTGTGGGACCGTTACCAGCAACATGGATCAACACGTGACCTCCCTAGATCCGGTCGACCACGGGTCACTACCCCCGGGCAGGACCGCTACATCCGGGTACGCCACCTTCAGGAACGATTGACTACTGCCACCTCCACAGCCGCAGCAATACCAGGTTTGCGCAGGATATCCGACCAGACCGTACGGAACCGCCTACGTGAGGTAGGAATTCGTGCCAGACGTCCAGTTCGAGGTGTCATCTTAACACCACAACACCGTCGACTCCGACTGCAGTGGTGCCAGATTCATCGACAATGGCCTCAACTGCGATGGAGACAGGTGTGGTTCAGTGACGAGTCCCGATTTCTGCTCCGACGTCATGATGGAAGATGTCGCGTGTATAGGCGTCGTGGTGAACGTTATGCGGCAAACTGCGTGCAGGAAGTGGACAGATTCGGCGGGGGTAGTGTCATGGTGTGGGCAGCCATCTCACACACTGGCAGAACTGACCTGGTCCACGTGCAGGGCAACCTGAATGCACAGGGCTACATTGACCAGATCCTCCGGCCACACATCGTTCCAGTTATGGCCAACGCCAACGCAGTGTTCCAACATGACAACGCCAGGCCTCACACAGCACGTCTCACAACGGCTTTCCTACAGAACAACAACATTAATGTCCTTCCTTGGCCATCGATATCACCAGATTTGAACCCAATTAAGCATCTATGGGACGAGTTGGACCGACGCCTCCGACAGCGACAACCACAGCCCCAGACCCTGCCCGAGCTGGCAGCAGCCTTGCAGGCCGAGTGGGCCACCATCCCCCGGGACGTCATCCGTACTCTGGTTGCTTCAATGGGCAGGCGGTGCCAGGCAGTTGTCAACACACGCGGAGGCCACACCCGGTATTGACTCCAGATGACCTTGACCTAGGTGGTGTGTCCTATCACTTACTCACAATGGACTAGAGTGAATTGTGAACAATCCTGCAACATTTGGTAATTATCGGACTCACCATTCAATAATTAAATCAATTCTCCAAATGTTACGACAATGTGGTTTTGCGTTTCTTCTTTTGAAGAGTATATATATATATCTGTTGTAAAAGTTACTGGTTTAAAATGGCTATAGGCCTGAGGCAAAAACATTTAAAAATTGCCATAAATAACAAATTCTTAAGTACGAGCTCTGCTGGCTTGTATGTATAATAGAATACTGACCATGAAACCACCACAATGTATGTGACGTAAGGCAGCATCTTTTCATTTTCAAACAGAAGTGGGCTGTCCATGACAACAAACGGATAACCTGTGAAACAAAGAAACAAAAAATCATGCTGTGTTCTGTTAATAAAACACTAGAGACAAACTGAGTAGGGTAGGTGATGGTAGATAAATATGAAATACATGATATTATATACCTTTTTTAATTTTAAGAGCGTCCTCTTTTTTTTTTTTACCTAGATTAAGAATTTTAATTTTACCAAGGCAGACGTGGGACGTAGCCTCTGCTTGATGCACGGTCGATTTTGGTATCAATCCCCATTGGTGGGTCCATTGGGCTATTTCTCATTTCAGCCAGTGCACCACGACTGATATATCAAAAGCTGTGGTATGTGCTATCCTGTCTGTGGGATGGTGTATATAAAAGATCCCTTGCTATTAATAGAAAAATGTAGTGGGTTTCCTCTCTAAGACTATATGTGAAAATTACAAAATGTTTGACATCAAATAGCCAATGATTAATAAATAAATGTGCTCTAGTGGTGTCATTAAACAAAACAAACTTCTTCTTCTTTACCACGGTAATGACAGCAAGTATCATGGTTGCCCTCATTACTTGCAGTTGTGCCCTAAAAATTGGACATTGTCAACTTTAAGAAAATGCTATGATGCCCTACAAGGTTTGCCACCTTGCCTATCCCATACATTCCATGTTGCATATATAATAAACAGTACAATTATCATTTTTAATATGCTAACAGGCATCAATATCCAACAAATATCCCAAGGCACCAGGGTGAAATAATTTCTATATGTGAAAACTTGATAAAAAAATAAGTAGCCATTGTGTACATATCTTTTTACATTTTATTTACGGTTATATGACATCGGACATATGGTTAAGGACCACACAGATATGAGAGAGGAAACCTGCTGTCGCCACTTCATGGGCTACTCTTTTCGATTAGCAGCAAGGGATCTTTTATATGCACCATCCCACAGACAGGATAGTACATACCACAGCCTTTGTTAAACCAGTTGTTGAGCACTGGCTGGAACGAGAAATAGCCCAATGGGCCCACTGATGGGAATCGATCCTAGATCGATTGCGCATCAGGCGAGCGCTGTACCACTGAGTTACGTCCCGCCCTTAGTTGATAGTGAAAAAGATAGGGAACATGTTACATGTAGTGTACCAAATAATAAAGCATCAAAAGATCTCTCACATGTACTTTACCAGACAGAAGAGTATATACCACGGCCTTTGATCTACCAGTTGTACGGCAATGGTTGGAACAGGAACAAATAGTCCATTAATCCTGTGACTTATTGTGCCCCAGATGAGCACTCAACCACCGAGGTAACAATGGTTATATAAATTAATGACCGTACCTGTCCCAAAGCAGCAGTGAAAATTCACTCTGCCTGAGGGGAGGGGGGTTAGCCCAGTGGTTAAGCACTCGCCTAATCCAGAATCAATCACTGTCCCATTGAGATATTTCTCATTCCAGCCAGTGCTGTGGGATGATGCATATATAAAAGATCCTTTGATGTTAATTGAAAATAGTAGCTCATGGAGTGGAAAAGGGGAGTTTCCTCTCTCTATATCTGACAATCTGAGTGGTCCTTAACCATGTCCTATGCTATTTAATCATTTAAATAAAAATGTGTTGAGTACAATGTACATCATTAAATAAAACATTTCTTATACATTTATGCAGTTCTATATTAAAGGGACACACCCTAGTTACGACTAGTTGTTAACCATTACGGCGTTGTTTTTCGTTATTAAAACCATTTTTTCACAAATAAAATTGCACTTTACTTACCGTTTATTATTTAGAATATACATTTCCATTCACCTGAAGTGTTTTTGGGTAATCCTGGTAATCCTGGTTTTTGTAATACCACAAAATACATTTTTCGTATTTCATAAAATGGCACGGGCCTCTGAGAAAAAACCATTGAGCAGACAAGGTCTAATCTATTTTTAGAGGGGATATTTCCATTTCAATGTCACAGACGTTGGTATACCACGTGACCATTATCATTTTGGTTCGGTTTGTTTTCTCGTGCACGGTTCACGCAATCAACATCCGATTTGTTGTTGTTCATTTGTGAGATTTTTCTTCACAGTTCGTGAAACATTTTCAGTAACAATAAAGTTCAGACAAGTGTCTCAATACAAAACGTTACAAACCCTTAAAATCAATAATTTTGCTAAGTCTTACAATATCTGGAGAGGGGATACAACCAGGACAGAACAGTTGGAACATGTCCAGGAGAGGTGAAAGAAACGCACCCCAAGTCTGTGAAATTTGTCGTGACGTAGGCATTGTTGTGCTTCGAGCGACATCTACCGGTGACATCAAAATACTAACTTTCAAAATTATTTCAAGCAATTGGGACATGGGGATTCCCATGGTATTTATCGATATAAAACCTGCTTTTTCACTCAATTTGATAAAAACATGATCTAAGTGTGTTACAGGTTTGTAGATTAACCAAATTATAATTTATTTTCGCTGGATGGAACTAGGGTGTGCGGCTTTAAGCCATACATATTATTTGGTACATGTGAAATGATCAGATTTACCTGTTAAAAAATATTTTGTAATCTCCCACAGCATGGCTCTGAATATTGCAGGATGTGTCATTGAATTTAGAGCCTTTCGTTTTTCTTCATCACTGAAAATAATGTGTGCCAGTTTTTCACGATTCAACATTCCATCATTGTAAAAGACATCAGGTCCAAAGTAACTTCTGATCTTGTACCAAGCTGATTTCCCTGGTAGTACAACTGTGGAAAACAAACAGAAAAATGTATATACGAGGTGCTATCAAAAAGTTCCGAGACTTTTCCTGTTGCGAACGAATGGAGCGCGACATGGCCATGCACACGCAGTAGGACCAAGCAGTGACTTTCGTTATTCAGTATGTCACGTGATGTCGCGCGTTCAATATCGGGATCTGTGTTACCCGCATTTTTGTGACCACGTGTATTTGCTTATTTGCGATTTCACTATGGACCTGAAACTTGAGCAGAGAGCAAACATCAAATTCTGTATCAAACTCGGAAATTCAGCAACGGATACCCTCAAAATGCTTAAACAAGCCTACGGCAACGAAGCAATGAGTCGGGCGATGTGTTTTGAGTGGCATTCTTGCTTTAAGAGGGGCAGAATATCACTGGAAGATGACGAGAAGTCAGGGTGACCCACTATGAGCACAACCCCCGAAAATGTCAAAGCTCCATCATGACAATGCGCCCCCTCACAGAACGTTGAAAACACACAAGTTTTTTTGCCCGGACCAACATGATCGTTGCTTCTTGCCCCCTCTACCTGCTGGATTTGGCACCCTGCGACTTCTTTCTCTTCCCCAAGATGAAGCTCAATCTGTAGAGGCGATCTAGAGTGAATCGCAGATGGTTTTTGACTCGCTTAAAGAGCGTGACTTCCAGGAGGCATTCCAAGCGTGGTAGAAGCACTAAGAATGGTGTATCGCTGCACACGGTGGCTATTTCGAAGGGGACGGCGGCCAAAATTAGATCTGGCACTGATTTTGCTGTTTTAGAGGCATAGTATCGGAACTTTTTGATTTCACCTTGTATATCTACTGTATCTATTGAGGATTTGCTCAATCATCAATGTATTTTTGTGTGTGTGTGTGTGTGTGTGCATGTGCCATTACCAATCCCTAGTCCAGGGGCGTAGCGTGATCTGTACCGGGGGGGGGGGGGGGGTTCGAATATGAACCAAGTGGACCTTTTTCTATTTAGTTTTTGCACCTCAAGAAACTCCATATGTATAAACCTGGATGTTTTAGTTCTGAAAGCGGACCATTTGCTTCAGCAAGGGGGGGGGGGGGTGTCCAAATCCCCCTAGCCTATGCCCCTGTACTCCCCATCTCGTAT
The DNA here is from genome assembly GCF_016097555.1 of Gigantopelta aegis. Classification (NCBI taxonomy): domain Eukaryota; kingdom Metazoa; phylum Mollusca; class Gastropoda; order Neomphalida; family Peltospiridae; genus Gigantopelta; species Gigantopelta aegis. The sequence goes on from NC_054707.1 coordinate 21,208,588, forward strand.
GCTTATGTAGACTAATAATCAGGGTAGCTCATGGCTCCTTATGTGATTAATTTAGTAACGGCCCCGAGCAAAAAAGTGGCAGTCACCATTCTGGATCCACCTCTGGTCACAATCTCTGTACACTTCGGCTTTCTATACAACCATGACATAACAGACTGATGGTTTCCCTCCAATGAATTATTATTATTTTTCCATTGTCAGGATTTGAAAATTTTCCCATATCTATATACTAGAGGGGAAATATAACAATTAAATCCAGTAATCATTTATTGATGTAAATGTAGACGTCCCAGAGTTGGATTTATCAATGTCATCAATGGTCATGCCTGATGACACCAGTGATGCCATTTTATTTTACAAGGCATGTTTGGTAAACTTACCATCTCTGGCTATTTGATCAGCATCAATGACGGGACATCCCAATTCAATGAGTCGTTTGCACACTGTGCTTTTACCTGTAGCAATCCCTCCTGTCAAACCGACAAGGAACATCTTACAATTATTGTATCATTAATTTGTGATCTGCTTTCACATATTTTATGTGTTGACATCCGCCATTCGTTACAGATGTGACGGTCTATTTTAGGAACTCGAATGAAGATTAGGACTGGGACTCAAAACTTACAGTCAATTTGCGGACTTGAATTGAGTACAATCAGGGCTGTTTAACAAGTACATGTGTACTTAACGTAGATTGGGGAGGGGTATACATCACTGCTGTAGGAAGCTGGGAAGGGGTGGTGTGGTGTGGTGTGTGTGTGTGTGTGTGTGTGTGTGTGTGTGGTGTTCCCCCACTTTTGTTAATCAAGTAGCAACAACTATGGTTAATATAATAACCTCGTTACAAACGACCACGTTCATCCATGGGTCACTTTGTCGTTATATCGAAATTGTCGTTATATCGAAATTGCCGTTATAAAAATGTATTTTGTTTTGTACAAGTAATCAAACAGGAATGAGTGAAAGGACAGAATAGTTTTGTTTGTTTGTTTGTTTAACAACACCACTAGAGCACATTGATGTATTAATAATTTTGTAATTTTGACATATAGTCTTAGAGAGGAAACCCGCTACATTTTTCCACTACTAGCAAGGAATCTTTTATATCCACCATCCCACAGATAAGATGGCACATACTACGGCAATTGATATACCAGTCGTGGTACACTGGCTGGAACGAGACATAGCCCACCGACGGGGATCGATCACAGACCATATATATATATATATATATATATATATATATATATATATATATATATATATATATATATATATATATATATATATATATAATTAAATATCCTTCTATCCGAAAACTCCATAATGCAAGACATATTTACAGAATATAAATTCTAATTTATGTTTTAAGTTTACTAATTTAATGCATGTTCTCGTAAAATGGATATTTTGAAGATGCGATATTCTTGCACTAAAGCAGCGAAATATCTTACATCTAAGTTCTTTCCCATACACATATAGACAACAGTAGCGACATTATCTAGCATAGCATTAATTAGATAAGAACATACATTATTAGAAATATATAAAAAAAATTATGTGCTACACGAAAGTTTCGTCAAATTATAGAATGACTGATGAGAGGAACATCTGTAAAAATATTTATATAATGTGAAGACAACATAGATGGTTTATATGTATAAAGCATTAAAAACCCTATTGCATAAATAATAAGCAAGTATACAGCTGTGAAAGCAACCAAGTACGTAAGCGAGTGAGGCAGACACTTGACGAAATGTAACAATTCGACACCTTGTTGGTGGTTCGCCTGATAAAGGAGGAATGTACAAAAGAAATTGGAGAATGGCTGCGCCCATGGAAGCAATTCCTAAACATCACCAACAAGACGAAGTGTGTTCTACACGCGCACCTTATCGAGAAGGTAGAATACCGAAAGCTGTTAAGGTACGCACTTGTTATATGATATGACACAATAATGTAAAATAATGTTGAGGTTAAATATTATGCTTAATATTAATAATTAACTTTATTTTTATTATTATCATTTGAATTTTGAGTCTTATTTTCGACATGTTACAGTAAATAAACCCGCCTAAGTTACTGGGAATTAACTACTATGACATTGTATGAAAACAAAACAATCAACTTATGAGCAAAGTTGTGTAAAAAATTAAGTAAATACTGTTCTTGACTCTACAAGTTTAGTTTGAGTGGTTTTTGTGTTTTTCTTTCAATTTTAACGTCTGTATACGACAGCTAGCAAGTTAATACAGCTAGCCCCAGCACAAAAACAAAAAATGGTTTTATAAAGGGCAAGGGAATTGTAAGTACCATGTGCATACTCTGTTCATGTTATTGTCAGACATGAACATCCTTGGCAAGAGTTCAGACTGGTGCCAGAATAACTTCTCAGGGCACTGGCTGAGAAACACTGGTTTGCTTAGCCCGAGTACTCTGCCATTTGAGAGCTAGACAGAAATTTGTAGTTATGATTGCTCTCTCAGCCAGAGATATCACTATAGCGAAAACACAGAATGGCTGACCTACCACACAGTAGACAAAGATTCCCGCTCTAATACAAAAACATTTATAAATTTGACACTAAATACCAGTACATTGATCATTTTCGAGTTCGCCAATAACACACACACTACTGGAAAAACCTTGACAACACGCCCTTTCAATAATGTTCCTGTTAAAGACGTAGGTACTGAATGATCAATGCAATGATGTCTAGCGTCAAGCTTATAATTTTTGTTGTATTAGAGCAAGAATCTTTGTCTACCACGTTGTAGTCAGCGATACCATGATTTTGCTATATAGGTATTTTTGGCTGAGGGATCAATCATAACCGTACAAATTTCAGTCTAACTCTCGAACTGCAGATTACTCAGGCTAGTTTACTTGTTACAAGACATGATGTATCTGTACCTCATACAATACATGTACACGATATGTTGCAAGCATTAACCAACATTTGATATGCTTTAGTTTTGTTAAAATCTTTTTTGTTTTTGCAGGTATACACAGTCAACCATGAGTCGCACTATGTTCTGGTGCAGGGTGTGCCAGCGGTTGGCGCCAGTCATGAACTTGTCAAACTGTTTGCGCTGTATGGTGCGATCGATGAGTATCGTATTCTGGACGACTACCCGAGTGAAGACTTCACTGAAGTGTATCTTATCTGTTTCAAGAAAATCCAGTCAGCCAGGTTTGCACCATCATTGACAACTGGTATATATCAAAGACCATGGTATGTGCTATCCTGTCCGGGATAGTACAAATAAAAGATCCCTTGCTTAATATAGCAGGTTTTCTCTCTGAGACTATATGTCAGAATTACCAAATGTTTGACATCCAATAGCCAATGATTGAAAAATCGATGTGCTTTAGTGGTGTCATAGATGTACAGACTCCCATTTTTTGTGGGGGGGGGGGGGGCAGACTGGCTCTTGCCCGAATTAAACGAAAATGTCCGAAACTGAATAATAAAATTTATTCATATTACTATTAGCAAGTAAGTAAACAGCTATATAGGGTTGTAAACGAATCACTAGATGCATTTTTTTTACAAGGATTACAACTAATTTTGATGGTAGAATGATGAAAATACATGGTAAAAAGGTCTCAGGTTAGCACATTTTGCCTGAATATTTGTATCATTTGTGCGTCATGTATCTCGTATGATGTCATACGGAAAAAGCCTTGCTAGGTTGACAATACTCTATTTGCGTACACAAAACTGGAGTAAATAATGATTTTCCGAATATTCCTGTAGGATTGCAATATATATATATATATATATATATATACAGTAGAATCTCATTGGCTCGAACACTGTCAGTGCATCAAAGTCTGTTCGACCCATCAGGTAGTTCGAACCATGCATTCGGCCGTTGTCGGGTGCTTCTGTAACACAAAAATCAATCGGACAACCTCGCATGTTTCCCTAAAACCGGCTGGGCGAGATGGTCTGATTGACTCATGAGTTGATTGGATTTTTCTTGCAAGGTTCATTCATCTAACGATTACCGCAATACAATTGTCTGTACCTGAAAGATAATTACCGACATGTGCTAAATAAACAACACGATAAGCGTGAAAGGGTCGACGAAAACATTATACGTAAATTATTTTTTATATTTCTTCGGATAGACGTAGCCGTTCGAGCTAAATATGTTTAATTTTACAGTTCGGACCAATAAACTAGTTCGAGAGAAAGCTTCTGTTCGACCCCAGGGGTATTCGACCAATCAGCACCAAAATAAAGGGGTTTAATAGCGAGAGAAATCGGGACTTTGTTCTTGGTTTGAGAATACCGGTAGGTTCGACCGTTGGGCGTTCGAGCCAATGAGATTCTACTGTGTATATATATATATATATATATATATATATACCCAGTTATGTGCAATAAAAGTATGACTTTTTCTTGTTTGTTAAAATATATTTATTATGTTAGGAGAACTTTGATCATTGTGAAATCTGAATTCAGATGTTTCAGAAGTGTTTGATTTTCTCTTTTAGATTTGCCAAAAAGAAGCTCGATGATTACTCCTTTTTTGGTGGAGTACTCCATGTCTGTTATGCCCCAGAATATGAGACTGTCGAAGAAACACGTCAAAAGCTGCAGGATCGACGAAAAGTAATTGCTGCTAAAACAAGACAAAATGGTGAACTATTTTTCTCAGTGTTCATTTCATACATGTATATTTAAAAAAAATCAATTGGTGATTATTTTAATTTCAAAAGGATAGTTAGTGAAGGATTTGATATCTATTAAAAAGAAGAAGAAGTTGAAATGATGTTTTAAAAGCTGAAAACTATTCCATACTTATGGAGGATCAAATCTTGCCAATTTTATGAAAGTTAAACCTCCCTGTTTAATGTTCAGGCAGCCCAGGAAATTGAACATGTTTAAAATGCACATTATTTTAATTTGTCAATTACTTGGCCACCAGGGCTTCTATAATTTTATAAAAATCCACTATCCATGGGATCAGTGATTTTAAAAATGTACTAGCCATGATTAAAAATTCACTAACCCTACTGTAAAAAATACAATTTTACTAATAGTAATAATCAGCTATGTCACCTAAAGAGGGAGATAGAGCTTAAAAATCCTTAGATTGGGATAGAAAGAGGGGGCAGGATATTCATATTTATAAAATATGTAAATGCAGCATTTCACAAAGGTTTTTTTTTTCCCACTAGCCATCAGGCTAGTTATAGTAATTGTTTACTAGCCCAACAATGAACATTACTAGCCATGTGTGGGGCTACCATAATCTAGAAGCCCTGTGGTCACATACATGTATGTATGGTAAGATAATATTTTGTCATTACAGCATCAACTACTTTTACTTCATCACTGGAAGGTGCAGGTAACAGTGGAATGATGTCATCAGAAGTGCTTTCATCAGTAATAACCAGAGATACCCATTTCAGTACACATGGTAACCAATTACATGATAAGTCTGTCGAAAGTTCACAAATACACAGCTCAAATCATTTTCCTGGAAACAGCAGTAAAGTACCGCAGTCGACATCCAATTTCCCCAGCCATACATATTTCAACTCACAGAAACATGGAGGTGCTCCTCTTCAAAGGGAAGACAACTCTTTGGAAATAAACTTTCGGATACCACCCCCACCTCTTCCAGGGCAAAATCCAAGCTATTTTCAAAGTCACAAGTCAAAGTTTGAATTCGCACAAGTGCAAAGTTCCCATTCAACTCTACCTCCAAACTTTGATGGCAGATTACCATTTCACTCAAATTCAAAGAGTAAAGATTTCACATCGATCACTGATTTGAACACACAGAATTCAAACAAGTTTAGTAGCCCATCGTCAAATAATTTAAATGCTTCAAAAGACAGAAGTATTACTGGACCTAAAATATCACATAGTGCAGAAGATAAAAGTTTAGCAAAAGTACCAGGAAATGTTAATGGTGGACTCGTTGTTCGGGATTATAAAAAGAAGGGTCCCGTACCTCGGTTTGTGCCGAGACAAGCTATGACTAGTAAAGACAAAGCAAGTAAAGCCACAGAGTCTCAAGGCAAACAGTCGGCAGATGACGAACTCAACAAACGGATAAAGAGCGATGCTTTCAAGCTGGGCCATGTTGAAGGACCGACTTTACCAAACAGCGACGCCTTGAAGGCACCTTTGAATATCCCTGCTGAGCAGGAACAGTCGGTGAATCAAACTGTACTGGACATTAGAAAACGAATTTCAAAGGTAATAATCACAGGTGATTTGTTATAAAGGGACTGTCCTGAGTTTGTTGTCATTGTTAACATGTTGCGGGGCGGGACGTAGCCTGGTGGTAAAGCGCTCGCTTGATGCGCAGTCAGTCTGGGATCGATCCCCGTCGGGCTATTTCTCCTCACAGCCAGTGCACCATGACTGGTATATCAAAGGCATATAAAAGATCCCTTGCTACTGATGGAAAAATGTAACAGGTTTCCTATCTATGACTGTGTCAAAATGACCATATGTTTGACACACAGTCGCCGATGACTAATAAATCAATGTGTTCTAGTGGTCTCGTTAAAACAAAACAAACTTTGTTAAGATGTTGCCGACCAACAAAGATAAAATTTAATGACTAAAATTAAATGAAATAATTTCTGCATCAAATATCGGTGGCTGTACCTCAAATGCGCATCTGATCATACTACTCTTTGTACTAGATCTTTATTTTATTTACTAATATATATATTTTTTTTGTATGGATGGAATTATTGAGCTAAATACAAAAAGCAGGATGGCCACAAACATATTGAATATTCTGACACTGATATTCTAAACAAGAAACTATAATATTTGGTATATAATATACCAATTACTAATTTTTATCCAGAGGCCGCAACATATAGTATTTGGCTAATAAAATTTTGTTTTAATTAGTAACCTTTAAATAATTTTAAAGGAATTATTCTACATCTCTGAAAATTGGCTAAAGCAAAATTATTTCAAGTGTGAGCCATGAATTTTAGTCTTTATAAAATTTTATTAGTTCAAAAACCATCTTAAACAGTACACTGGCAGCTAACTCAGGATGTCCCCAGTCTCTTTAAAATTTCTTTGAATCATTATGAATGTTTAATGTTTTTATATTACCAATTACAAAGTCATACTGTTTACTATTTCTGGTTATATGTTAAAGGCATATTGTCACAGACCACTGACCTATTTAATGGTCTAACAAAGTATTACCTGAACAAAAATAATTTGATTTGTCCCTAAATGTACTTTATTCAACCATCTTCGTAGCCACCATACTCCATTTATTAATGATATTTTGTAAAAATAATTGAATTATGACAATGGTCCATAATTCAAAAAATGAAATTGTCGAGAGGGTTGACATGGATTTTACTGCATCCTGGTTCAGTTACGGTGATGCAATAGCTAGATTTGGTTTCCAACAATTAATGTAATTTTTAATTTATGATCCATTTTTAGAGAAATAAGGTCCTTAAATCCGTGACAGTATGCCTTTAAATATTACACTGCAACATTGCATTTAGTTCAACATTTTATTTTTATTTTAAATGTTTTTTTTCTTTCTCTCTGCCGGCTGTTCACATCACTGGTTTTGTAGCATCCACAATTTAAGATTTCCTAATATGTAGTTGTACATATACATGTACCGGTATGTGTAAAAAGAAGAAAAATCTACCAATGTTTTTAATGTTGGATTAATGTAGATGTGTAATACATAGAGATTATTATATGAGCTTGTGTGTCGTACTGATTTTACGAAACAAGTGTCCAGATTGTGGTATTGTGAGAGCGAGGGTAATAATGAATCCTGGCACGAGTTTCGTAAAATCAGTACGACTCACACGCGAGAGTAATAATTTCTTTATTATCCATATTATTATTGTTTTCTTTATGAATAATAAGACCCAACTCAAAAAATTTCAGCCACAACTAGGAGATGATGAAATGAAGTCATATTTCAAATGCACAGTCTGAGCTAGGACTGGAGAAGCAATGTCATGTTAAGACGTCGCTTCCCAAAATTACGTCATTACACTTGTTATTACACATGCTTTGTATGATTATTATTAACTTGGTTATGTTGAACCATATGGATAACAAATGTATACTTGTATTAAACAGCCATTCTGTAAATTAACAAAATAGTGTCTTTTTATTTCAGTTCATCTCGGAAAGCACCCCAAACACAAAGAAGACGAAAACAAGTTGATCTAGTTCTTAAAAAAATACTTTGTTTTGTTATAAATTTAAAGCTGTTGTGGATTGTTTTAATCTTTATTTTATTTAAAACCAAAAGTCTTTGTCTAAAACCATCCACTTTAAAAAAACAAAAACACAACACAAAGTTAAAACTTGACATTTTGTCTGCATAATACAGACTTTTTAAGAGTATGAGGAGGTCTTTATTTTAAAATCTTTTAACCAGATAGGGAACAAATACATGCATAGGAGTCTCCTACAAGAATTTCCCCATTCTTTATAAAGTCCTTCAGTGATAGAAATGTGTGTGACAAGTATTAAAAATGTTTCACTCTTAATCAAGCCAGCTACACTGTACCTGTATAACAACGTCATCCCAAAAGAGGAAACGTCTGCCCTGGTTCTGAACATTAAAGAAATGCTTAAGCAAGGCTTTTGGAGTGGTATGCATATTCAGTGATATGTAATGCATATTATTGCTTACCGTAATATCAACAAGTACCGGTATATTATTATATTTAATTAATAAAACAGTTAACTGTGATGACTATTATATATAACGAGCACAGCCATTTCGTTCCATTCCAGTGAATACGCCTTCTGGTGAGCCGGTGGTTTCGTAATACTTAATGTGTAATGTCAGGAATCAGTCTTAGAACTAGAGAATCAAATGCACCTGGTTTTTGCAGGATGATTAAATAGACATGTATTGCAATTTTCTGTAATAATATCCATCCCAGTAAGCCAGCAATAAGTATATATTATTTTTCAATACAAAATAAACCATCATTGTCAAAGTGGCTACACAAGTCAAAATAATGTACTGAAATGATAGTGTTTTCTTAGTTAATGCTTATAAAACTTTTAGAGTCCAGACATGCATCTTTCCAACACATAGGCTCATGTTTGAGATTACTCTCTTTAATGGGACCAGCAAAATAAGCACATATCCTGCATTTTTCTGTTTTTTAAAACTCTTACCGTAATGTTTTAAATATAAAACATTATACACCGTAGGATAAATACATTTGGAATGAGATTTGGCTATATTAATTCAGATTTTGTTTGGCCTTGGAGGAAATAATAAATTTGTATGTATGCAATTATTTTAGACACAAACCTCAGACATATGGTTAAGGACCACACAGATATTGACAAAAGGAAACCCGCTGTCGCCACTTCATGGGCTACTCTTTTCGATTAGCAGAAAAGGATCTTTTATGTGCAACGGCTGGAACGAGAAATAGCCCAATGGGCTCACTGGCGGGGATCGATCCCAAACCGACCGCACATCAAGCAAACGCTTTACCACTGGGCCACGTCCCTCCCTCTAAAATCTTTGAAAACATACAATAATAACAACTGTTGATGTATTTCATATTTTTATTGTCGCAATGTCACGTCTTCCACAGATTATAGTGACACTAGTCACAACAACAGAAGATTTATGAAATGTCTGCTCAAGAATTGCCTAACTTTCAATATGTAGTTTTTCTACTGTGCACCAAAATTGCACAAAATATATATAGCATATGTACCACTGTACGAAGACTGTCAACAATTCAACCATTCAACCAGATGAATTTCATAAACATTTTAACATACCTTATTTATATAATAGTATTATATATAAGAAAGGAATAGAAAAAAAATGGGGGGAAAAAACCTTCAGTATTTTTCATAGACCATTGGTGATAAATGTAAAGAACAATATCGGTAACAGCAATGTGCTCGGCAAAATAAATTAAAAAATCTAAAATACATTCATCAAATGATATAATAATCTAATTTATTAATTTTCCAACTTTTTTATAGTTATGTTGACTATAACTGGTTAAAGAATGCTGGCTTTTTTCTTTTAAAGGTGCTATCTCAAAGTTGCAATATGCTTTCCCTATCATTATTTATTCACTTTTACTTTGAAATTTAAACATTATGGGCCGAACTTACGAAGCCTGTTTTTCATAAATGCAGTTGTTCAAGCATTGTAAATGTACGTAGTTACACATGTAAGACAAAGCGGCTTTGTAAATTTGACCCCTTACCTTCAACCATATGCCCATAAAAAGTTACAAAATAATCTAATTTACTTTTTTTTTTTTTTTTTTTTATAAAATTGGAGAATCTTCAAATAATAACAAATGGAATTGGGTGTGTTCAGTCGAGGCAAACACCCTGCAAGTTTATGCCAAGTGAATGTTAGCGCCAAGTTTTTGCTTGTGCAACTCATGGTCGACGGTCAACTTGCCATATTTTGTAGAACAGGAATCTAGTGGTACTGAATTTGACTGTTTACACTGTGTGCAAGCACATTACAATTTCATCATTTGTAGTTGTTTATCATAAATAAATGTGAACATAGTGAAATATAGCACTATGATATATATAGAGATTATTGTACGAGATTGTGTGTCGTACAGATTTTACAAAATTAATGTCAGGATTATTGTATTACCCAAGCGATAGCGAGGTAGTACATGAACCATGACACAAGTTTTGTAAAATCAGTACGATTCACACGCGAGTGTAGTAATTTCTTTATTATCCACATTATCAAAAATATTATTTTCACGAATAACAAGCTAAGACCATGCCAAATTTTTCAAACGTAATAAAAAGAGACTATGAAACGACGTCATTTTCATAAATGACATCATTTTTATAATCGTTTACACAGAGGAAGCCGCATTAAGTTATGACTTTGCTTCACAAAATTACGTCATTTGTTGTGCACATGAAATCATTATGACACACGTGGGTCATACTGGTAATATTTCCCTGAATATCTTAAACTATGTGGATAATAAAGCACCTTTAATAATAAGAATGTTTCACCAGTTAAGTCGAATCCTACCTCATTTAGGTCAGATGTAACTCTATGGTATAATACTTGTCCCCTTATAGATTATTGGATCGGATCCATCCAGTCCACCATCAGCGAACACTTTGGTTTTATCCGTTCCGACCACGCCCCATGACTAGTATATGAAATACGATAGTACACGTATGTGGAAAAAGATCCTTGGTATATCAAAAACTGTGGTGTGTGGTAAAGATCCCTTGTCTTTATTTGGTACAAGAAGTAACTTAGATATTCGTGAATGTGTTGGTAAATTGCTCTGTAGACCATGAATCACAACAATCAATTAGCTGTAGTTTAAAATGAACATTAATAAAACAAACATTCATTTAATTTTTCCACCTCATTAAACCAGTTTTCATTTTTATTCTGCAATCAACAAAAAAAAAAGGAAAATTTTTATATATTATTTTCTAGTTTTTGCCAGCTATGTTTTAATAATGTAAACAAGTACAGCATTGGGAGTATGACAATATACAAGAACAAATTACTTCATTCCATGCTGGAGTATAAATGTATTCTATTCCATACAGTAAAACCCCTTCTAAGCCAGTCTTCCTATATACTGGACTACCTTGAAAACATGACATTTTTCTATTTCTTTTTACACTATAAACCAGATACCCCTTAAACTTTTCCCTGTGGATGTCCAGTTTAAAAAGGGTTCCACTGTAAGAGTTTTTCATTCTAATTAACAAATAAATTATATATGTATGCCTACATGTATATTTTGTTACATTGACAATGACTTTCTAGCTGAATTAAAAGAAACAGAATTGATGATCCTAGTTCAATACATGCATAAACAAGTCCTGCAAGGCTCGTCTCATGGACACTAGACAGGGAAGTAAAGACTAGAGAGTGGGTGTTCAACTTGTATCTTCCCACCCTCACCAACTTGTTCAAATGAAAGGGATGGGCATATTCCCCAGGAAATATGTCCAACCTGGTTTTACTTTCAAATTGATTTTGGTGCTTCACTTTGGCAGATAGCATCATCAATGAAACCACCCAATTCCAACCTGCCTCTTGGAAAGAAAATGGCTATGTCAGCATTTTAAAATTCTTATTATATATATATTTTTAATTAAGTCATCTTCTGCTAAGACCTACAATGATAGCAGGATAAATTAAAAGTAAAATGACATACAATAGCTTTTACCAAAGTGCGTAACTTCGGAATTAAGATATAACTGTCATGTTGTACATGCACATATTAATACACATGGAACATGCAAATACAATACATGTACAAATACAACCCAAAACATTAAACCTCAAATTATGGCATCAAGTAGCATTTATATATTTTAAAAAAAAGAGAAAGATACAACATTGCAAGTATTTTTTTAATGGCATGTTGGTACAACCGGTGTTCTTATCACATATGTCCTTAGTAAATTGCATAACCTTGAAAAACTGATACTTAATGTTACGAAAATGCATCTTATAAAGTGAAAGTAGCTACATTAACCAACATTAATTAAAAATAAAAGAAAGAAAGTAGTTCTCTCAATGTATGAATAATGCCCTCGTTTTATTAGTCTATGACAAAAAACAAACCCACTGGGTGATGGGGCTATAAATGTATCTTGCTATCTAGTTTTCAAAACATGAAACACTTTTGATCTATTGTGTAATGGTTACCAACTTTGCTGGATGTGAATTTCTATGAGTATTAATCATACAAATTAGAATACTGGTACATCAGCATGCATAAAATGATGGGAGTCAATATATTATTATATTAAAATTAATATAGCAACATGACAATAAATTTCTCTCCTGAATGTCATCAAGTAGCTTCAAATAATACTAGATAATAAATATGATGTTAATCTATCTCTGATCTCTAGAAAACACCAATAACTAAGTAGTGGAGAATGTATAAGGAAGTGTGGGTCCATGAAAAATAATTCACTATCCCCTACAAGCTATTTTTCATGAACCTACACTTTCGAGTGCATTCTCCAACTTAATGCATTTTTTTCTTTTTTTAAAATGTGACTGATAAAATTAACTATTTTGTATTTTTTTATTGAAAAAAACTGACTAAAATGATGAGTATTTATTAAAATCACCAAATAACAGGATCCTTTCAGACTTAATCTGAACGATTTGGCCAGTAAATTCTCAGCAGTAATGGCTGGCATTAAGCATGATACAATTATTTATCATCCATTAAAGGCTTTTGTATGGGATATCGCTGGCACTATAATTTGCGATATTCTCCGCAGGAGACATCGCTTCTTATAATCTTGATTGGTAAAATTTTAATCACAAGACAATATTTTGTTACGTCACTGTATTTGTTTCAGCGCAAAAACCTATCATTAGTGACATCACACCACTGCCATTCTGCTAGTTAACGAGTCTACCGCTGCCAAATATAGGGACATTCAACCCACATTACTGACATTGTTTACAACTGTTGCAAATGAAAAGAATGATAATGGATGATAAAAAGAATACCCCCCTCGTGTCTTGTGATATCATAATTTATCAGCATAAAAGTATAAAACTCCTCGGCAAGCCTCGGATTTCATACGTTTATCAACTTGTGCTGATAAATTATGATATCTCAAGACACTCGGGGATTATCCTCTATATACGTATTAAATGCATAATCTATGATTTCTGATTCAGTATTCGATGATCTTTGTTGTATTCCCTTTGAATGCATTACTATACTGCTATTATGTTTATAACGCTTAAATTATTTGTTCATTCGATGATGCAGATATGTGACCTTGTGGGCTAAAACAATGGACTTGTTTACAATATATATATTTAGTCAGTAGTGTGTTCGAATACCTGACCTGAATGCAAAAGAAAGTTCAAATTGCATTATTCACAGCTGTGGGTTCTTGAAAATTAATCTACAGTAAGATGAACAATGTGATGTCACAGGTATTATAGACTATGCAGCCTATAATTCAGTTCTATAGCAAACTATATCTCAAGTTAACAATTTTATTATAAACCTTTTAACAGGCAATGATGACATCACAAAATGTAACAATTTATTATGTGCTACATTCAAAACAATCGTAATCAAAGAAACAAAAATACATTCCAGCAAATACCATCGACAAATAGGTATAAAATTCTAGTTCTAGGAAGTTACTAATATTAACTAATTTTTAAGAATCTCAAAACGTTACCAGCAACAATTTATTATTCCAATTGTTCACCAATAACAGCTACCCGGTACTAAGCTATATTATTTTTAAAAAAAAGAAGAAGAAAAAAGTGAAAAACAGAGGCACATAACCATGATAGGCCAGTGCACCTATTTTACTGGCAATTCAGTTTACCAGTGATGGATAGGATAATGTATGGAAGAAATTATATGAAAACTATAACTGTTTGTGATATGCCATGTAGGCTCGTGCAAAATGAAGGATATAAAGTTTTTGTATGTAGATCAAAGTGACCTAAATATGTTTTGCTACATGCCAGTTTACAAGACTGTACTACCAGTGTTCCACACCTAGTTTGATGATCCTTCCTTATACAGAATAAAAGATATTTTATGAACAATGACATTTCCCATGTTTTCAAATATAAGCATATAATAAAAAAAAACAAAGAAAAAGCAGCCCAAAGTAAAGTGAAAACAAACCCCACTGAAACCAGGAGATAAATTGCTGATTCTTCAGAAAACATTTTAACAAATATAACTGGTCTATAGTTGAATGCAAACAGATGGTGCAGTGAATGGATTCTTTGTAAAGGAATGTCTTGCATGTAGTGAGCGTTTGCTGGATGCGCGGTCGGTCCAGGATCAATCCCCATCGGTGGACCCATTGGGCTATTTCTTGTTCCAGCCAGTGCTCCACAACTGGTGTAACAAAGGCAGTGGTATGTACTTTCCTGTATGTGGGATGGTGCATATAAAAGATCCCTTGCTGCTAATCGAAAAGAGTAGCCCATGAAGTGGTGACAGTGGGTTTCCTCTCTTAATATCTGTGTGGTCCTTAACCATATGTCTGATGCCATATAACCGTAAATAAAATGTGTTGAGTGCGTAGGTACATAGGTCACAAACTCTTGACACATGAAAGTGCATGCAATTTTTTTACACACTGTATCCTGCTGAAAAGTGGTTGATAATACAGCTAGTTGAAAGTGGAGATTACTAACACATCACCTTACTATTAGTGCCCAGATATTAAACTCTATGCCAGCTTTTGTCCTGTGTATGGCACATAAATTATAATGTGTCATAAGATAGGTAATAAAACATGGAAGGTGAAACTTCATAATAATAAGATACAACTGGTTTTGTTTAACAAATAACCTTTCTATTGAGTTAAGAGATTTATTCAAACTAGCACACAAAAAAATGTCACGTCCTCTTGGAACAGTTACGAACAAACATAATATCATACCTAATTAATAAAAGGCACACAGTGGGTTCATTATTTAAATATAATGGGGCAGGTGGGTAAGCTTTTCACACATGCCACTAACCTACATTATTTTGTAAAAAAAAACCCAAACAAATCTTACACAACATGGGTCAACTACGTAATAATAAATCAAATGCTCATTAACTAGTTTAAGTGCACTAATCCTGGAAGGGAAAAAGAAACTAGAAATGTTCCAATACTAATGTCCCCACTCGTGCTTGAAGTTGTATGGAAGAGATGTATTATACCACCCAGAAGCAGCAGCATAAAAAAAAAAACATTAATAAAAAGTTAAACCTCCCAAAACAACTTTGAAATGACTGACCCTAGTTTTTGAACAGGATAACATATTTTTCATGATTTTTTAATAATTAAAATCACACATTACTTAGATTTTATTATTTAGATTATCCGTTTTTGTACATTTGAAGTGTTTCTAGTCATTCTGGTTTTTCTAATACCATGAAATGCATTTGTAATAATTTAAAAAAAAAATGCAAATACTTCTGAGAAGTAATGTTTAAGGAGACGAGCCCTAGTCTTATTTTCACGGCCAATTTCCCCATTTCAACGTCACAGACCTTTTTTTATATATCTTTTTCACTCTATTGTAACTTTACCCAAATACGTCGCAGGTCAGCTACCCCAGGCAAAATTGCGACATGAAATTACAGCAAGTAGTCAAACTCTCATCTGCGGCAATAGCATGATGTGTTAAACATGTTACTATGTACTTCCGGGTAATACTTTCTCAAGAACTTGGCTAACTAACTGCGTCTTTCCAAGGCATTCATTTTTTGTTTTTAATTGATCAATTCCATTTTCAATAGATTGTGTTGGCTACTGATACGGTCACAAAAAAAACCCCAAAGAAAATCTTGCCATGTTAAAGCTGTGTACAACTGTTCAGATTAAGAAATATTAGTGCAGATTATATCAACATCAGGACAACCAACCTGAAATCAGATTGACATAAAATGAGAGTGAAAGTTTAATTTCAGTACAACTGGTCTAGATCTACTTCTTAATTTGTAGTATATGCTTCCGGACTAAATGCCACAAAAAGAGATTGCTTTCCATTCCACAAAATTAATTTCTTGGTCAAGTGTGTCGTGTCACAATGAATTTAGCACTATTAACGTGTTGAGTTGCCTCATTCTCCTCAAGCAGTATCAAAGGTTCCGTGTGTAATTTTGTGCACAAATACAGTATTATATTTATTTAGAGAACCTGGTTTAAAACCCTGAGTATGAAATGATTTCACAAACAAAAAGTGTATGGACTATGGTGTGTTTTAGCACTAAGTAAATGGACATATTATGATTAAAAACAAGTTTTCAATATAAAGAGATCAATAAAGGGACACATGAAAAGCAACCTTTCTGACACGACCTTGCTGAAAATGGGAGATAACTAAAAAAAAAATCTTAGCAGAGAACAATTACTTCACATTATACTTTTAAAAAAAGGTATCGGCGATGTGAAATGGCTTAGAAAAAACCCGCAAAATCTTACATGTTTGTCTTGTCACACCCATGTACATATATACGCAAATATTAATGAACTTTCAACAAATACTTTCCTCTCTCACACAAGTTGAAGTTGCTTGTCCTATATTTAACAAGTTCAGTTGAAATGCACAGAGTATGAATCCCACAGACAGTATGAACCTATAACTTTTGCATATTGCATTAGAAGTCAAAGATGATCCCCTGACTTATCCACAAACACTTTATATGACATATCAAGAGATGTTTTGTTCTCTCTCTGTTCACTCATCAAAAAGATGGTGGGATGAGGCCCAGGAAAGGTTTTGGAGGATGAAGACTGGAAAACTCTCCTCCAGTGCTCACTTCTGACATCGGTTAATAAATCCACTTCACTGTAGTACAAGCCCAACCTGAATTAACAGAAGAAAATTATTAGTAACAAGGAAGCAAATGAATAAATGAAATGTTTAACAACACCCCAGCACAAAGGTAAATCGACTACTTGGTGTCCGACAAAGATACATGAATAGACGATAGTTGATACATATTTTTTTGTACATACGTCTCGTTTCTTATAGATGTATCCAGCAAATAATGTTCTAGTAAAGAACCTTTCACTCCGAGAGACTTATGATTAGGCATTCTTTAGTCAGTATGGCACCATTTAACTGGACGTTCCATGATGCATATTGTCACGGCAATGAAACACTACTGACATGTTTTCGACACCGCAAAAACAAACACTACTTTTGCTAAATAAACAATTCACAGTTATAACTTATAAACACATCTGACCCAAACACTTAACTCAGACTACTATATCTCAACTAAATTTACAACAAAGTTTCATATAAACATAATGCCAAGCATAATAAAATATCAAAGCTGCCAACTGATCTTTAATTTCTTAATTGTCACTTTCCAAAAGTACCCAGTCACGTGTAACCGTGATGACTCTTGTTATAGTTAACCTGAGCATGTACACGCTGCACTAGCTGAAGATGGCAAAGTGATAATACATGAAATAATTAGTGGAGCCATAGTGATAAACAATGATCTGATTGTCCGTTGTTTAAAAAAAGAAAAAGAAATGTTTGATTTAACGATGCACTCAACACATTTTATTTACGGCTATATGGCATCAGATATATGGTTAAGGACCACATAGATATTGAGGGAGGAAACCCGCTGTCACCGCTTTATGGGCTATGCTTTTCGACTAGCAGCAAGGGATCTTTTATATGCACCATCCCACAGACAGGGTAGTACATACCACGGCCTTTGATATACCAGTTGTGTTGCACTGGCTGGAATGAGAAATAGCCCAATGGGCCCACAGACAGGGATTGATTCCAGATCGACTGCTCATCGAGTGAGCGCTCTACCACTGGGCTACGTCCCACCCTTCGTTGTTTAGAGGTACAATTTCTACTAAACAAGACTTCGGTATAAATTAGTTGTCCAGTGTTCAGTTTAGAGGTAAACTATCGTTTTAAAATATGTACAAATAACGTTACCGTGGAAAACATCTGGTTTTGAGAGAATTCCGGTTTGCTTTAAAAAGTTTGTTTTGTTTAACGACACCACTAGAGCACATTGATTTATCAATCATCAGTTATTGGATGTCAAACATTTGGTAATTTTGACATTGTCTTAACGAAGAAACCCGCTACATTTTCCCATTAGTAGCAAGGGACCTTTTATATGCACCACCCCACAGACAAGATAGCACATACCACAGCCTTTGACATACCAGTCGTGGTGTACTGACTGGAACTCTGGTTTAGAGAGGGTCTGATATTGAGGGGTTTCACTGTATTTGTATTATTTTATGTATAATTTTATCATTACAAATTGGTTATTTGTTTTAATTAATACCCAACATACAAATTAACACTTACCAACACCAAGAAAACCATTTATCTTACAACTCATTTAAAAATGTATCCAACTCTCTTTCGCTTGTTGGATACGGTTTTAAACAACTCGTTATAAGATAAATGGTATCAAACGGAAACTCATGTATTATTCTCTATTTAGCACATTAAGAACATCCACATAAAATTGTAAAAATTACCGTATTGCTGATCAGGGTAGCTATAATCTATTTTTCAAGGGTATTTCCCCGTTTCAACATCACAGACTTGTTTAACTCTATTGTAACTTTATCCAGCCATGTTACAGGTTTGTGGATTAATCAAACTCAAGTGTCTATGCAACTTTAAACAACCAATTTTAAAAGAATGACAAAATGGCACTGAGCTTATGAGAAGAAGTTTGTTTTGTTTATCGACACCACTAGAGCACATTGATATATTAATCATCGGCTATTGTATGTCAAACATTTGGTACTTATGACTAGCAGTCAATAGAGGAAACCCGCTATACTTTCCTAATGCAGCAAGGGATCTTTTATATGCACTTTCCCACAGACAGGAACGCACATACCATGGCCTTTGACCAGTTGTGGTGCACTGTTTGGAACGAGAAATAAATCCCAATCAGTTGAACGGATCCACTGAAGTGGTTCGATCCTGCGATGCAAGCACCTCAAGCGAGTGCTCAACCGACTGAGCTAAATATTGCCCCTGAGCGTATGAGAAAGACAAATGCTTTTTTTTTCTTTTACCCTTTTTGGGTCCATGGCAGGACACTTCCAGTTGTACAAATAATACTGCAGGTTCCCATCACCAATTCCGAACTTGAGTTTCTCCAAGAATTCCTTGTTGTCCATCAAGTCTAGAGCATTAAATACGTCAAAATGCATCTGAAAATACACAAATTCAGCACATTATTTATTAAAAACAATAAATGCATCTAAAAATACACATATTTAGCATATTTATTAAAAACCCAAAATACAAGCTTTTAAATGCACACAAAAATACACAAATTCAGCATCTTGATTATAAACCATAATAATATCTAGCTCTCTACCAGAAAATAATTTGAGGGTATGTAATAAAAACAAAATAGATTGTAAGTGGCCCAACTATGTGGTTATGTGTTTGAATATTTTAAAATTGGACACTGCATTTTATTTGCTTTGAAATTTTTTAAACAGCTATCTAAAAATTGTAAATATATATCCATTAATTCCTAGATTTGAGGGTGTAATTTTACACTCTGTAACCTCTGGAAGAAATCCTGAATACATTTTTAATTTTTCTAAACTTGATCTATATTATTATGTAACTTTTTAAAGTGACTTGGGACAGCACTGTAAAAAATAGTTTATTAGCTGTTCACACAACAAACACCAATACAACCAATCAAAGAAAAGAAAAGATAAATGTTTGCTAAAAACTGACAAACCCATTAAAAACCCCACATCTCATCTCTACAACTTTTAAACTTTTTTTTTTTTTTTTTTTATCATCGGTTATTAGATGTGAAATATTTGTTAATTCTGACTTGCAGTCTTCAGAGGAAACCCGCTATTTTTCCATTAGCAAAATCGGATCTTTTATATTCACTTACTTTCCCACAGACAGGACAGCATATACCATGGCCTTAGTTATACCCATTGTGGGGAACTGGTTGGGATGGCAAAAACACATGTGCTGAGAAACTCACGTTCTTAGCAGCTATAAGTGCATCCTGCATGAGTTCGATCCAAGTCGTCTTGCCCGCCACGTTGTAGAATGAGTAAGCAGCTTTCAAAGTCTTGTACTGAGGATGATGCACCACAGTCGACGGAAGTGTGTAGAAGCTCACAAAATCAGAAATCACTCCGTTTTGCTAAAATATAAACATTTTTAAAAAGGAGTTTGAGATTCCAGAGTGTCCCTTCCACGATTCATTTAAATGACACTTTATTATCAACTATGAACAGGTTGGACACATAAAAAAAATTATATTAAAATTTTATTATACCTTTTTTCCCCACATTCATAGATGCAACTATAAACCATGTTTTATTGATGTAGGACTTATAGTTTGTGAGAGATGGAACTAAAAGTAAAATTTTAATATTGAGCTAATTACAAAATTTTATGCTACAGCTGAAAAAGTAACACCAATATCTCGCAAGAAAATAACTGTACAAGAAAGGAGGAATGGAACTCCGTTGAACTACTACTCACCTCTACTACAAAACTATCTACAATTCCTTTCCTGGGAACAAACCAATGCTTAAATTCGTCTTCTGAGAAAATTGGGGCCAAGTCAAATGTACCGAGATACTGAAATGATAAATCCAAAATTAATATACATATATATATATATAATATACAGTCAAATACGCTTAATTGCATAGCCCCAGTGCGTGTTAAATTTATGCCAATAACCGGTATAACCGATTATCCGATAGAGCCTCACTTCCAGATTATAACCAATGGTAAACTTTACAAATGCCTTGTGGACAGTCTATCTTACTCTTAACTGCAGAAAATTGTCTGAATGCCAATACATGTATGTGTTTCATTTGTTTATACATGTATTTTAAAATAATAATAAATAAAATAACAGTATAAATTTTGTAAGATCAAATATTTTTAATTCTGCATTGTTACAAATCTGTGGTTGTGCTTATTGATGCTTTGTCTAGCTACTAATATTCACGTTGCAGTTTGTTGCACACACCTATTGTTTTGAGGGGTGTTGAGTAGTGAAACCGTGTTACTTGGCAACGCGCAATTTCCATGACCAGGCGAAATATACATAGCTTAAATTAGCAACTGTTAATTGTCAAACGATTTCAGCTACAGTGTACTAATATTACAGTATATTTTGTTAGAGATGCTATTGTGCATTGAACAAAATATAAGAAGTGTAGTGTTTATTTTGCTTATTTCATTAATTAATTAGAAAATTAAAAATATTTAATAATGAATAAAAGTAGTAACACCATGTAAGCCAGACCTGTGCCCGCCCCTCCTCCCCCCTGTAGGAACCGGGGGAGAGGCCTGTGCCCACCCCCTTTCTCCCCACCCCCACAAATGTATGTGGGTTTTTTTTTCCTATTCCATATACAGATTAAAATCTGGCTTATCCCCCCCCCCCCCCCCCCCCCTCAATTAGACGGTGCCTTCCCCACTCCAGATTGCATACCTATAGGCCTGTAAGCATCTTATTCTAGAAACAAAGACCCAGTATGAATGTTGTAAAAATAATTTATAATGAGTTAAACATATTTTTATCTGCAAGTCTGCTTTAAGTTCACGAAGGGTCAAACCTCTTAAAAGAAAAACACAACCGATTCAACTCAAATGTAATAACATGAAATCAAAGTCTCCCCCCCCACCCCCCACCCCCCTCAATGCAGTGTAACAGATTAAAACATTGTAACACTTGTCAATTTCACTCTGGCTGGCTGTTGCTTTGATGTAGCCTTCCCAAGTGAAAAACAAAAATGATGTTTATTTCTTTCATGGGGAAAGCCACTTGCTATCCATAGACTGACTGTAAACTGTTGAGTGGCTGTAACAATGAATTAATTGACAACTAGTGATACACTGAGAAGGCCTGGACAAATGGATTAGTTCATAGTTCATAGTTCAGACATGGTAAGTGTCTCTCTGTTGAAAACAATGCCAGTGATGCGGTTAGTTGCAGTTTCTATAAGGTTTTTTAAATTATTGTTTGAACATAAATAAATAGCAGTGATAATTAATGTTAATTAAAATACAGTGGTTCAAATGTGACATACAAAATACAGTAAAAACTAATCATATTTAATTATCTTTATTAAATTTATTCTAGGACACAATTGCCGTGGCCAAGTCTATCTTTCAGTGTTGTCAAAGGCTTTAAGCTAACGCATGCGCACATAAAAATAACAATGGACTATTCCACAGCTTCAGGGAGGTTTTTGTGTTCTGTCAGTGTAGTTTCGTTGTCAGTATTGTTTTACGTAATTTTGTAACAAAGGGCAAATTACATCTGAAATCCTGCTATCAAGACTTAAATGATGCAATAATGGTCCCAGGATTACTGTAATAAACACTTGAACACATTGCTATAAACACTACGATGAGTCTTGTTGCGCGAGATGTCAACATTGTACATTGCCAGTTTTAGTAACCGCTTTTACTTTTTCTTCTTTTAATATTAGTTTTTATTGTTTCTGGTAAAATATTAAAGGTTTGTGGAACATTTTATGATGGAATTTTCTAGAATTTTTTGGTTTTCGTATGCAATTAACCGATGTTTTTCTTTATAAAGCTATTCAAATATGCGACAAAATTTGTATTGATTTAATGCTATTTGGTTCTGTGCTGCTGAAATATATGCAAATAACCAATTTATGCTATAAACCGATATGCAATAAAGTGGATTCGACTGTATATGTCACCATATCAAACTATGAACAAGGGTTACTTGTAAACACCAATTCCTGTTAATGTTCATAGTAAACTAACTGTTTGCAGGCCTTGACCTTAATTTTTTTCAGGTTATAAATTCTAGTAGCCCTTAGTAAAAACTGGTAGCCCCACAAGTTTAAAAGAAAAGAAAAAATAAGAGAAAAAAGAAAAAAAAAGAAAAAAGATTTTTTTTATTTTTTTATTTAAACGTTTAAAGCTAGGATTCCATAGTCACGATCACGGCGAGCTTACGCGTCAAGCTTACACGACAAGCTTACACGTATGCGTCTTGTAAGATTCCATACATACGAAAATATAAAAGTTTTTTTTTGTTATTTCGTGCCATTTGTTGACGTAAGCGCACGATTTATGAGCTTATTCGACTGGAATCGCTACAAGGTGCGATCGGACTTGTCGGATAAGCTAACGCATAAGAAAACATGTAAGTCACCGGACCTATGGAATCATACATATCTATTTCAACGGTTTCGATTTTTTTTATGCATAACGTGTAAGTCTGACGGATAAGTTTGTCGTGTCTATGGAATCCTAGCTTTAGGGTGGGTTTTTGTAAATCATGAGCATTATACTGTGAAATATACACTTATTAAAACTGCATAATAACCCTTAATGAACAATAATTTTTTTAGTTTAAATCATTGAACAGAATCTGGGGGAAATACTCAAAACTACAACATTAATATGTGAGAATAATAATAACCTATCTACCCACATTTGAAACTACTGGTCGGAAATGGACACAACAAAATATTTTTAAGGATGGCTTCAAAAGAGGATTAAATATGGTATATAAAAAAATCTAACCACCACCACCACCAAACAACCGACCTATTCTATTTGCATTAACTTGGTTGGTACGATTCCAGAAATACACAATAGTATTTATTATTATTATTATTATTATTTATTGTTTTTAGACCTAACCTCGTAATGAAGGCTTACAAAATATTATTGAAATACTTCATAAGTTCATACGGTTTTGACAAGTAGAACTGTCTACTAATCGTAAGATCTTCAGATCAATATTGCATATTTTAATACTTAAAATGGCTACAACTATGTTCAATAGGTGTAATTTTGAAGAATCTTAACAAAACTTGCCTTTATTCCAAAACAATAACAGTTTTTATTGATGACAATAAACTTGTAAATGCCGTAAGCCAATTATCAGACGGGGGATCAAACTATGAACAAGGGTTACTTGTAAACACCAATTCCTGTTAATGTTCATAGTAAACTAACTGTTTGCAGGCCTTGACCTTAAGTTTTTTCAGGTTATAAATTCTAGTAGCCCTTAGTAAAAACTGGTAGCCCCACAAGTTTAAAAGAAAAGAAAAAATAAGAGAAAAAAGAAAAAAAAAGAAAAAAGATTTTATTTTATTTTTTTATTTAAACGTTTAAAGCTAGGATTCCATAGTCACGATCGCGGCGAGCTTACGCGTCAAGCTTACACGACAAGCTTACACGTATGCGTCTTGTAAGATTCCATACATACGAAAATATAAAAGTTTTTTTTAGTTATTTCGCGCCTTTTGTTGACGTAAGCGCACGATTTGTTAGCTTATCCGACTGGAATCGCTACACGGTGCGATCGGACTTGTCGGATAAGCTAACGCATAAGAAAACACGTAAGTCACCGGACCTATGGAATCATACATATCTATTTCAACGGTTTCGATTTTTTTATGCATAACGTGTAAGTCTGACGGATAAGTTTGTCGTGTCTATGGAATCCTAGCTTTAGGGTGGGTTTTTGTAAATCATGAGCATTATACTGTGAAATATACACTTATTAAAACTGCATAATAACCCTTAATGAACAATAATTTTTTTAGTTTAAATCATTGAACAGAATCTGGGGGAAATACTCAAAACTACAACATTAATATGTGAGAATAATAATAACCTATCTACCCACATTTGAAACTACTGGTCGGAAATAGACACAACAAAATATTTTTAAGGATGGCTTCAAAAGAGGATTAAATATGGTATATAAAAAAATCTAACCACCACCACCACCAAACAACCGACCTATTCTATTTGCATTAACTTGGTTGGTACGATTCCAGAAATACACAATAGTATTTATTATTATTATTTATTGTTTTTAGACCTAACCTCGTAATGAAGGCTTACAAAATATTATTGAAATACTTCATAAGTTCATACGGTTTTGACAAGTAGAACTGTCTACTAATCGTAAGATCTTCAGATCAATATTGCATATTTTAATACTTAAAATGGCTACAACTATGTTCAATAGGTGTAATTTTGAAGAATCTTAACAAAACTTGCCTTTATTCCAAAACAATAACAGTTTTTATTGATGACAATAAACTTGTAAATGCCGTAAGCCAATTATCACAGACGGGGGATCGCCATGTGTTTGTGTTATCACGTGACAAGGTCAGTTGTCAAAGCCATAGTAAACAATAAAAGAGATTTCATTAAAATTAATTTGTAAGAAAGATTAATATTTTTAATCTTGAAAATATTCGTCAATTTATACATTTATTTAACATAGTAATAGATATTAATTGTGTAAACAATAATTTGACCATTTGTATAGGTAGCCTAGAAGGAAATAAACCGCTATTGAATTATCGTTTAGTTTAGACTTCAGCTGGCAGCAAATAGTCTTGATCATACAACGCGTTTGTTATAAGTAGGCGTAAAAACAACGGGCCGTGTTGTTGATCGTCATAAATGACTACGAATAGTTAACCCATGACCCAAATGAAAATTCCATGACCCGTACGAACCAGGTATATCTGGCCACTGGATTACATCAAATTATTTGTTTTGGTCTGCTATGTTAAAAACAAATATCGTACCACTGGCAAATATACTCCTTTATTTCACTAAATCGTACTGCGCAACTGCCACCTGTGGGTTACACTAGGGCAATTAATTTACAGGACTCCTAGCAATAGAGAACGTGCACATGAAAGGTGGAATTTCAGACACCGACGAATTAAACGTCTTGTTGATTGTGGAGTGACTGGACATGCGAAAACATTTGGTAGCCTGGTGGACTACCGGGCTTAGACAACTGGTAGACCGAGTGAGAAATCGGTAGCCAAAACACACCGGACTACCGCTAAGGTCGAGCCCTGTGTTTGTTGTTATGAAGGAAAGATCCAAAGAAAACCACAGCGAGTGACCATTAAATACCATGCATTTTACCAACTGCATCAAAAGGATCAAAGTGAACTGAATACTATAGATCCTGAAATTAATGCAATCATAATATTAATGCGGAAAATGCAAGTTCGTGTTATTTGCATTTATTCCTATGTTTTGTATATGTGTCAGTGTTCGAGATTAATTTTTTTGGCCAGTATCCCAGTTGGATACTAACATTTCAAAATCTGGTATCCCACCTGAGAATTTAGTATTATATGGCATCCCGGTGGGATACTGGGTTCTTGAAGTCTGGTATCCAAAATAAAATTCTGGTATCACCGGGATATCGGGATACCGTTAATCTCGAACACTGTGTGTCCCACGTTATTAAAACATAACTCCCTAAAAAAAAAAAAATCCAATATATTTATAAAACAGAACTGTAAAACAATTCATTGTAGGCAAGACAGACTAACTGTTGAATAGTCCAGCAAGTTATTAAATCTGGACTAATTGTCAAATAGTCCAGTAAGTTATTAAATCTTGATTTCACGAAAAACACTAGGCACTAAACAGGTCAACTGATTTGTACACAGACATGTTAGTGAGTTGATCCCAATGAAGATGGCTGTAACTTAGATTTAAAATAAAAATACATAACACAGATGGGTCGTGTTAGGAAAGTTAATATTTCAAAGCGAGGCCACTCGCATTAATTTAATGTCACATTTTAGTCTGCCCACTGTGACATTAATTTAGGGACGCGTTAATTTCAGGATCTTTAAACAAGTTGTAAGCAAAAAAGAGATATTTAACAGATACTATAGTAGTCTTCTTTTTAACTGCTCAATTTCTAGCATTTGTGAAATGTAGACTGCTTTCCGCACAACAATGTGTGAGATGTAGCCCTGTGGTAAAGCATTCGCTTGATGCAAGGTTGGTCTAGGATCGATCCCAGTCAGTGGTGTGTACTATCTTATCTGTGGGATGGTGCATATAAAAGATCCCTTGCTGCTAATCGAAAAGAGTAACCCATCAAGTGGCCACAGCGGGTTACCTCTCTCAATATCTGTGTGGTCCTTAACCATATGTCTGACGCCATATAACTGTAAATAAAATGTGTTGAGTGTGTCGTTAAATAAAACATTTCCTTCCCACACAACAAAATGAAATTTGAGCTTTGGTAAATAATCTGAGTCAGGGGTGGGAACTGGTGAACTGTAAAAAAAAAAAAAAAGGAAATCTAGAGGAAAACAGCTGATCTGAGGAGAATTCCCACCCCTGCCGAGTTCCTCTCAAATGTGTGTGTGAGAAAATGAACACACTTACACTCGATACTAGTTCGTAGGCATCATGCACATCAGCAGGTGTTAACATTCTAAAGCCTGGGACCTTGGTCGCCTGTAGAAACACAAAGGTGATAATCAAATGCAGATAAAGACATAAAATTTAAAGGGACATTCCTGATTTTTAGGCGATTGTTAAGATGATGTCAATAACTGTAATCACATGTTAAATATATTTTTCTAAATAAAATATTAGTGACTATATATTAAACGTGTTTCTGACTGTCCTAACGGTTGTACTAGGTCAAACTTAATTTTATTTCCTAATATATATTTTTTCGTACGTACGAACTTATTGGGATACCAAATCCAGTTTGGGCTATTTACAAATATTATGACGAACAGAAACACATCAAATGTACAGACACTGATATTCTAAACAAGAAAATATATTTAATACATAAGTTTAATCGCAGAAATATTGTATTGGTCGGAAACATCTTACAATGCAGCAAACTCAGGAATGTTCCTTTAACACAATCAAATATCATATTTATTAATTTAGAAGATTCAGAGCTTGATGCTGATCACATTATATCATAAAACTAAGAGATTTTGGCCGGGTTACAGGGAAGAAAAGTTCTTTCTTAAAATATCTACTTCTGTAAATATAATAAATATATTTGTAAATGGTTTAACATATAGTTACCTTCAAAATATACATTTAATTGTGAAACCAATTTTATATGAAAATAGGGATTTTGTTTGTAGACTGGTACATAACATACTCAGGTAGACTGTTCCATCTGATGGAAATCTCAAACAAGCAATTCAGAAATATGGTGGCAGCAAGTTTCCTCTCTAC
Source organism: Gigantopelta aegis (assembly GCF_016097555.1). Classification (NCBI taxonomy): domain Eukaryota; kingdom Metazoa; phylum Mollusca; class Gastropoda; order Neomphalida; family Peltospiridae; genus Gigantopelta; species Gigantopelta aegis. Next base: position 21,237,153 of record NC_054707.1, read on the forward strand.
AGGGATGTGAGAGGGGCTGAACAAAAATGCTTACTGCTCACCTTCTTTCTTCTCAAGTCGATCAATGGCTTTTAAATAGCATATCCTGGATTGGACAAAACTGGCCAATCACAGTGAAGCTGACGAAATCCAGCCAAGGGAATGTACTGCATGTGAATACTACTTGTGATCGTGCGATACTACTTTCGAGCTAACTCTTGTGCACGGTACGGCAGTCTCTGTCAGCCAAAAGATGATTTTTTTTTTTTTTTTTTTTTTTTTTTTAAAAGACAAAATGGAAAAGCACATTTATGCCTTTCTGCATAGCTCTCACATCCCTGTCTCTAACACTACAGTATAAGTGTAATTACTATTTAGCTGACACATACAGTCAATGATTGTACATTGTGATAAGCTTGTTGTTTAGAAACAACCTGATCCGAGCTACATGCAATTCTCAACTAAGTAAGCCTATTGTAATGGTTTTCTGCCAGGCACAGCCATACATACATCAGGTAGTTTGTACAACTTCAGTGTCCTTTGCATAGTCATGTGCCGGCTTAAGTGTGAAAACTTCACTTCAATTAACTTCCTTGGATTCAGAGATCGGTGCCAGTACCTGGAAATTAACAAACAAATACAGATATTTAAAAAAAATTCTGCAAAATTAAATGTTTCGCCTACCCTAAATCAACTTGGTGAATAAAGAAATAATTTGTGATGTAACATTCAGGAATCAACTAGTTCTTAAAAAAGAAAAAAAGAAACAATTTAAAGAGAATAAAATGAGATTACAATATGAATTAAGAATGGGTATCATTACTCACAAGCAATATAACTCATTAGTCACACACAAATAAATAAAGTCACCAGTAAACATATTTTACAAAAAAGATATTAAAATTTTTTATTGGAAGGAAATGTTTTATTTAACGACGCACTCAACACATTTTATTTACAGTTATATGGCGTCGGAAAATTATATTGTTACTCAATGTTAGACTGCACTGATAAACCAAGCACTGAATTTGGAAATTTTGTTTAGGATTCAGCCAAAATCATAAAAACTATTTAATCTAGGTATTTTGGGATTCCATCTTAAACTTAAGCATCCAACTCATGGAATCATGTTAAATAAATCTACAGCCTGAAAGTCATTCTGGTATCTCAAAACACAAGGACTTAAAACTGAGACGGGTTACCTGCAAGAAGTTACTGGTTTAGGGAGGACAACTCCTGCAGTGTAGACCGCCTGGAACAGTCCGTGTTGGTGCACTCTTCGAGTTATTTCCTTTATCAGAACGGGTGCAACTCGTTTTGATCGCAGCTTTTTATGGACACAAAGGAAGTTAATTTCCACCATCTTTTTTGATCTGAAAAGAGTTTCAAAATGAAGTTATTAGCACTTCATTTAACAGAAATTATGATTGAAAACACTATTACACAATATGACAGGATGCTTAGACCATAAAAAACCCCCGAACGTAACAATGAATGAAAGAACCAATGTTTAATGACACTCCAGCACAAAGAAAACTTGGCTACTGGATGTCAGAGGTATACGACTGAATGTAACATTATGTTGACAGATGGGGAAAACCAGAGAAACAACAACCATGTTAAAATGTCTGAATATATATTATGTAAATAGAAGGAAGGAAGAAGAAAGAAATGTTTTATTTAACGACGCACTCAACACATTTTATTTATGGTTACTAGTATATGGTGTCAGACATATGGTTAAGGAACACAGATATTGAGAGAGGAAACCCGCTGTCGCCACTTCATGGGCTACTCTTTTCAATTAGCAGCAAGGGATCTTTTATATGCGCCATCCCAGACAGGGTAGTACATACCACAGCCTTTGATATACCAGTCGTGGTGCACTGGCTTTATGTAAATTGAGTGCATTATTCCCATGAAAGAACTGAATTATTCATCAAGAATGATATTCCCCAGAGATTTATCTTGTTTGGGGGAATAGAGAGGGGTGGGGTGGAATAAAATGATTCACAATCATTTTTCATACTCTGCACACTTATGAGTCATTGATCTCTGTGCACTGCATACGTACCTATCATATATCTTGATGTGAGCCGGGATGGCACTGATGAAACCAACCAGTTTGGCGCTCTTGGTGACCCGCACCCCACAGTGCCAGTCCTTCATCCAGCCCGGTGGCTGGAGAGCCCTGTAACACACAGACAACACAGTCATAATCATTAGCCTAACAAATTTTCATAACACCAAAGTTCAAGGACCATAACTCTGTCAACAAGCATTCTGAGAGTACTGCTAAAGCAATACTTGTTGCCTACTGAGCCCAACACATGGTTCATACAGGCAAGGACCCATAAAATTCAAGCACTTTTCAAGCACTTTTCAAGGACCTACCTTATGTTTTTAAGGACCATAAATACAAACCTTAACCAGCCTTTTCGAACAATGTTTTAACTTGAATAACTGAGCTATGCTAAAGCTTGCAGTATCCGCTTTGTTTTTTCTGTGTTTTTCGCTGTTTTCGTGCGCTCTCGCCCATGGCGCCAATGTTAATATCCTTGCGATAACAGGAACACACGGCCTTTGATCCACGCATATTTTCGACACCACGTTTTGTTAAAAACACACTTTCCACTAGCATGTTTAAATTTGAACATGTGCTTGCAAAAACTTCAAAATCTAAGTGATTCCGTGTCGTCTCGCCTGACTATTGTTTGCAGTTCTCAAAACGAGGCTATTACGCTTGTCAATAATCGGTAAATCTTGGCTGAGGCATTCGGAACATAGCATTTGTCCCGGAATGGGCCGAGTACATTTGGGTCGCGGAACGTCACGAGTGCTGGAATGAAAGTGCGAACACGGAAGTAAAAATGCTAAATTTCTTACGAGATTGTTTGTAATTTCTGGTTAAAATGACGCGCTAGTCGCACTGACATGAAATTCAAGCACTTTTCATTGCAAACTCCTAAATTCAAGCACTTTTCAAGACCGTGCGAACCATGCAACAAAGTTTGTTATCTCTTAAATTCAAGGGCCATAACTCTGTGACAAATGGGTAAATCACCATGAACTTGATAAGTAGCGGTGCATGATAAAGCTATATATTATACAAAATATTGTCTCAATATCTTCAAGCATTGCAAAAAAGAAGTCCAGCAAACACAGTTTCATATCTACCAAGTACAAGGGCCATAACTATGTGAAAAAAGGATAAATTGCCAAGAAATTCAATCTTGTTCTTTAACAGAACATGATAAAGCTATACACAAAATTGTAGCTCTATATCTTGAGACATTGCAAAAAAAAGAAAAGAAAAATAGTCCGGAAAACTAATTTTCATATTTCTTAAGTTCAAAGGCCACAACTCTGTCAAAAATGGGTAAATCTACAGGAAAATCAAACTTATCTGTAACAGTATACAATAAAGCTATACACAAAATTTCAGCGCAATATCTCAAGGCATTCTGAAAAAAACTCCATCCGGAAAACAATATGTGGGACAGACAGTTGGACAGACAGGCACAAGGAAGAAGATGAAACCTACAGTCCTCTCTGGTTGGAGACCAATAGAAATAAATTCTCATAAAAGTCAATTTTGATCTGTAAGTATACATGATAAAGGTATATTTTAAAGCAATGTGAAAAAAAGACTGGAAAACTATAAGTGGGTCAGACGGACAGGTGGACACAAAACCTATGATCCCCTGCACTTAGACCGGTAGCTGATAGGTGACTAATAACAGGTAATGTGACAGCAATAAGGAAGGAACTGTTTTATTTAACGATGCATTCAATACATTTCATTTACGGTTATATGGCGTCGGACATATGGTTAAGGACCATACAGGCATTAAGAGAGGAAACCCGCTGTCGCCACTTCATGGGCTACTCTTTTCGATTAGCAGCAAGGGATCTTTTATATGCACCATCCCATAGATAGGATAGCACATACCACGGCCTTTATTACACCAGTTGTGGAGCACTGGCTGGAATGAGAAATAACCCAATGGGTCCACCGACGAGGATCGATCCTAGACCGACTGTGCATCAAGTGAACACTTTACCACTGGGCTATGTCTCGCCCCGTGACAGCAATAAAGGCTGTCCATTTGAAGAAATAACATCAAGGTTATCATCTCATTGTCAAGCTAACAACTTAAACCAAGAAATGAAAAAGAAATTTTGCTACAAAATGAGTTAATAACTCACCACTGAAGAAATTCAGGAGAATAGTCAAATCGAAACATGTTGTCATCATCCTCAACATAGTTTTCATTTAGAAGTGTATACAACTCTTTTAGCTGGAAAGAAATAGACGATATTCTGTGTATTCTACGAAATATGATTAAAATCTTGAGCGATGTCTGTAATCAAAGGTCACACTTACATCAAGAAATAAGAGTATTTATACATGCCCCAATACCACTAAGGTTTCAGGCATTTTACATCAAGAATGTGATCTGAATCAACAGACTTCATGAACTGATATGCCTCCATTTTGACTGCAAATGTGCAAATATTAACTTTTTATTAAACTTTCCTTGTATGTTTTATTCTTAAAATAATCCAACAATAACCAACTGACCGGCTTTAGTTAGACAGTCACTGTCAGACGGTGAACTCATTGTACTCACCATGTCTGCCATTTTACGGAGTTTTCCCCTGGTCACACTTTCAAAAAAAAAACCTCCACCCAACAACAAAAAAACATAATAATAATAATTAAATGAAAATAATCAGGGATGTGAGTGACCAAATGTCAAAAACTCTGAAAATTGCTCGGTGGTGTCTGGGGCCGACAGGCCCCGAGTAGGGTCCAGGGGCAACGCCCCGGTGGGGGGATCAGGAGGAGGAGGAGCTATTTTTCCTATTTAGATCACAAAAATGGTCATGTAATGGTACTTAACAACAAATTTATGAAGTGTGTTAAATCACTGTGTTAAGACTTTATTATTCATATTTACCTACAAAAACTTTTTCAATACCTACTTACCATAGTGTCTTGCATCCATTTCAAATCTTTCATTTCTTGTAGATAAAACAGTAATGTCACAACTTATGTACAGTGCATTTAGTAATTAGTATGCACTATTTACAATGACAGTACACAATAATTTTGCAATAGGCTTTTCCACTTGCCGACAGTTTCTCAAAAACGCTTTCTAACTGAACACCGTCCACCTGTTTCTCTAGCCATTCCCATCGCCAGGAATTTTTATGTTTACGTCAAGTTTTAATTTATCTGATTTCTTCACGATATCTTTGCGTCGTGTTGCCATTGCCGCTTCACAAAAGGCGGGCTAATTGTCTAACGCTATACACGGTTGGCGAAAACGAACCAATGAAATGTCGCCTAAAAACAGAAAACCTCGGCAAACCTCGTTACTGTTCGGTGCAGGAAGGGAGATAAGTCGAATGACTTCCGTGTTGATTAAAAGACGGAAATACCGGTAAAAAGCTTAAAAGTCGGACAAAACCGTTAAATTTATATTTTTATTTATTCGCGGTAAAAAATATATAAAAATGCGGAATTTGGGTCATGAAAACTCGGAAATCTCACATCACTGAATAATAAAGAAATTAAGCACTAATTTTTGTTACCCATTAATGCCTTTTACCAATGCAAAACAAAGTTACAGCTTTTACAAACCGAATGGTTTTTTAAAACAAATAAAATGTTTGGTTTTTAATTAATGTATGTTTTTTTTAACAAACCAAAGTTTTATTTTAAGACACTAAAGAGTGTAAGCATTAATAAGTATTTATTACCCATATGATTAAAAATATTTTGGTACATATCAAAGTGATACTAGAATGCCAAGTGAGACGTATCACCTCGATGTCACACGATGACGTCATCGATTGGCACACTACAACCTTACAGGAATGCCAACCAAACGTGTTGAGTGATATAAATGAAGATCGATTATGGGCAATAAATAGGATATTAAACTCGCAACCATTTATGTCCCTCGTGAAATAATTTTCATTGTCACTCGCTAAAGCTCGTGATAATTGAAAATTATTTCACGAGGGACATAAACATGATACGAAATGGAAACTTGTTTAATATCCTATAAATATGACCACAGACTGCTGCCTTACAATAAGAGGGTTTCCAATATCAAGCGTGTCCCACTGGAAACCAGCTGGCAAAGAGTAGCACTCCTGTCGCACCTCCTGTGGAGTTTTGTCGTCCTCTATCTCCGTATTGCAAGTGATCTTCTCATCTACAACAGCAAGTAACAGCAACATCACAAATGAGTATTTATTAGTAGGCTGAAGATGGCAAATGTTGGTGGTTTTTGCGAATCGCTAAGCAAGTTTAAGAGATCGCTACAAAATTTTGAAACTTTAAACAGTAGAACTTTGCTATTCAATTTTCAAGATTTTGAAAACAAAATGTTCCCTGAGAATGATTTTAGTATTTTTTTACTGCACATACAGTGAAACCTCTCAAAAACGGGCCCTCTGTAAACCAGAATTCCCTCAAATCCAGACATTTTTCATGGTCCCCTTTTAAATATCTGTACAGAAGAGAACCTGTCTAAACCGGATACCTCTTAAAACCAGACTTTTTACTTGGTCCTGAGGGTGTCCGGTTTAGAGGAGTTTCACTGTATATATATATGTTTTTATTATATCCTGTCAAAATTAAGATAACATGACCTACCAAACTTCGGTACTGGCTGTGTTTCCCAGAACAAAAATTTCTTTTTCTTTGCTTCCTCCAAGCTTTTTGGAGCACCTTGCTGCAGTGTAAGCAGCTCCACTGCTTTCTGAATCTGTTGAATACCAGCAATATTCTGCACCTGTAAGTTTAACCAATTCACATGTAATTTATTGTCTCCAATTTTTATCTCCACATATATACTGAGAGGCATAAATAACGCAATGGGCATTTCACTGAATAATCTCTTATAGAAATGTCAGATCACATATATTAAGTATGTGGACAAATGTTTATAGTTTATAATAATTGTAAGTGAAAGACGATTTTGTTCAAATCAGAAAACAATTGAATAAAATGAGTTTTCAGTAAAAAGCTTAACTTGGGTGTTTATTGCATTGCATTGCATATGAAAATATTTTTGCATATGCATTGCCTGCTCTCGTCTCCCTATAAAAGCAACAATTTTTTGTGTTTTCTGTCTTTTTTTATTGTGACACGGTAAGTAATGTTAAAAAATTGCTGTTTTATTGCTAAAAAAACCAAGTTGTGTTTTTTGTTTAAAACCACATTTTATTTTTTAAAAAATCCAAATTTGAACAATATCTTCTTTCAGTTACAGCTGTTACCAATATGTCTTTCGTCTGCATGCTTAATTATAGATGACATAATATTTCTACAAGAAAATATCAGCGAAATATCCATTGTGTTATTTATGCCTCTCAGTACATATACCGATGGAAAGAAATAAGGGAACACATCAAATTGCAGACCAAATTTAATTCACTACTAGCGTAGTAATGTCTGTATTTCATACCAAGTTGTAATGTGGGACTGAATGTATGTAGTGTTGAATATGCTGCCTATATGTTCCCAGTCAACTTCAGACAATATGCATTGATTTTTGATGCAGTCATTATTTCTTGTTGCTATCTGTATGATCCTTTATTTCTTTTCCATCAGTATATGTACAGAAGAATTTCACTAACCAGCATGCCAATAAGGCTTCATAAGTTTTAACCAAGCATTTGGTCAAATTCGGGAATGCTTTGACCCATTATAATTTGCAATACAATGCTTAGAACCCATTGTTTAACAAGTACACAAAGTGTATTATACCAAAAGGTTGTTATTTATTTGTTTATATTTTGGTATTAAATAAAACAGACATATAAAAATTAAACACCTACGTTGCATACTGACGAACAACTTATTCAGTGCTAATGTAACCAAGGGGAATAACTTAGAATGGATTTTCATTTTACCAAATAGCTAAACTGTACATATAATGATATGTGCATAAGAGAGGCAAAATTGTTGCCATGCCTTGTCTAACCTTGTATCAGGTATATTCATGATAGCCAAAACAACATCATGTCATGAACAGCTTTGTTAAAAGAACAAGGTATAACAATTACTTCCATTTATTTTTCAGTTAGTTGGTCTAAAGTTGTCTGGTCAGTTGTCAAATTAAAAGATCATTGCTGATTCTACTGATTGCTCAACTATATTTTATTTAATTAATAAGAAAATTAACACGGCCTGTTACAAAGCTACATGTCAGATAATAAACAACCTACAGTACTCTGTTGTAAGATGACCTGTATTTTATGGGTTGGCATACAATCTGCATGCTAAGAATGGGGTTAATGCCAATATATACTTTTAATACAAAGATGACAAAATATTCCTTACAATACAACTATTTTTGCTGTATGTTTTAGAGGAAAAAAACACCCAAGAAACCCAACTACCGTATATCTTCGCCTGTAAGTCGATCTCGGCTATAAGTCGAGTCCCTAATTTCAAGCCCTGAAAATGTATTTTTTTATTGACCCGTTTATAAGTCGACCCATGAAAAACTATTTATAAATAAATTATTTTACAAACTTCGGTTTTCACGTTTTGTACATCGCAATATGATCAGACTATTCCAATCAAACTATCATTATTACATAGCATCAAAACGAAATATTCCCTTAGTAGAGCGTGAAAGCTGTTTGACTGTTACTGTATAGTACTGTACAGATGGTTTTGTGCACAGACAACAACTTTATTTATAAACACTGACAACAGATCACTACGATAAAACTAAAAGTATCACGTTTTGCCGCCATATTAATACATGTTAGGAGGATAACTCTGGAAAGTACACTGGTTTTTGTACCAAATGATGTGTCCTATTGCTGTAGATAAGTGAACTGCAGAGATCAGTCTATTTTAAGGGAAAGCTTAGTAATATTGCATGAAGTTTATCACCGCCAAAACATTGTTTGAACAACCATTAATGCCAGTGACCAGATTTCAAAATAAACTCAGGCAACAGGTAGTTAGTATTGTTTACATTTTTACTATTAGTTATGACTGTTAATTGGTCTAAGTGGACTGTTGTCTTGGCATGTGAGTGAGATCGTACGCCTTTTCGCATAACCAAAACCGTTCTAATGCCAAAAAAAAAAGGTTATAAAAAAAAAAATGTGTCAAATTAACATATTTGAGTATAAATACATGGCATACTTCAACAATAAAACTTGTAAAATAATCCCCAAAACAGTAATATTTTTTGGTGAAATTTTTTTACCCTCTTATAAGTCGACCCCCCAAGTTATAAAATAATTTTTGGGTGAAAAAAATTCGACTTATAGGCGAAGATATACGGTATATGGTTTCTGCACTTGTAATTATACTGATAATTGTGATTGATACATTATGCATAGAGTTGCTGAAATCATTAAAAAGTTGAAAAAGTGCATCCCTGATAACATACTTTGTCATTGTCAGGAGCATTCTCAGTGACCAGTATTTTGTTAGGGCTGGACTTCTCCTTCGCCGGCTCTCTGGACCACTGGCTCTCCGAGTCGGCATCCACGCCCGACTGCGACTGGTCCCCTGGACATCCTAGTAGCATTTTGCTCTCGTACTCGTCAGTGAGTGCCTGGCTATCTGAATCTCCGCTCGATCTTTCGATGTCACGCGCATTTCGTTTTTTCTTTCGCTTACTTTTCTTTCTCAAACTGGAATCTTGGCTAAAATAGAAGATTAGAAGTCAGGATTTAAAATCTCATTCTCCAATTCACAAAGTGTGGATTAAGTTGAATTTGGTTTGCGTATAACAATGTGTTCTTCTATTTACAACCATGGATGGGACATAGCCTAGTGGTAAAGCATCCCCTTGATGTGCGGTCAAAATCACACTAAAGGGGATAAAAAAGAAAGGAAATTTCTGACTTTGAAAATGAAAAAAATATTAAATTATAAGTTACAGTAGATTTTTGTGAGATTTCAAATACATTTCTTGGACTACAGGGTTGGGGTTTTAAATCCATGACAGTGTTCGAGATTAAATTTTTTGGCCAGTATCCCAGTTGGATACTAACATTTCAAAATCTGGTATCCCACCTGAGAATTTAGCATTATATGGTATCCCGGTGGGATACTGGGTTCTTGAAGTATGGTATCCAAAATTAAATTCTGGTATCTCCGGGATATCATTAATCTCGAACACTGCATGTCTTTTATCAAACTCCAAAAAATATGCTGATGTGGATTTGAAAAGTCACAAATTACAATTCATAATTGTTCAAATCAAACACTTTGAATTAAAAAAAAAAGAAGTTTATTATTTTTACACCTAACCAGCATTCGAAATAAGCACTTGTCTGTTTGTCCTCACAAGTAAAAATCTGCTTGGACAAACAAAATGCACCACAGTCGTTGTCCAGTGGACAAATAAAAATGTTCAATGCAGTTTCTTTTTGAGCAGTCAAAAACATCACCATTATACTTGAATAAAACAAATCATATATTTGGACAAGTGAAAAGATCGGTGGACAAGTAGATTTCTAAATGTATTTGTCTGGTGAACTAGTAAACAATTCTGCTTATTTCTATCACTGCTAACAGGTTTCATATTTTGTACCCAGTGTTTCTGCCAGAAAGACATTTTTGGGTATGGCGATATGAATATATGCTGAATGTGATAGGGGGCCTCCTCAAGAAAGAAAATAGGTTAGGTTTAGGGTTAGGATTAAGAAAATCATACAGTAACAGGCTGTCAAGTGAGGCGGTGGGTAATTTTGTTTTAGGAAAACAGGAATTTTTGTTGCCTGAAAATAGGGTTAAAATAGGAATTTTGCCCACAAAATAAGAAGAAAATAGGAATTTTGCATAAAAGTTAATGTTCTAAAATAGAGAATATTGCTGGGGTCAAGTGAGTGAGCCACCTCAAAAAACTAAATATGGAAATAAAAAACCATTAAAAAGACAATAATACAGGAAAATAAGACAATGTGTATATCATAGGAATAAAATAGGCACTTATTTTGTTTTAAGATGGCCTCCCAACACCCCTTATAGCCATCCCGATTCACCACTTTTTATTCAGACAATGCAGTGGTTGAATTTGGTTCTTTGGAGTAAGACTTTTAAAAAGCAACACAATGCAGTGTTCCTTTTATGCTATTGAATAATACAAGTTACAAGGTCAAATTTTAACTCTGAAATGACAGGGGCGTTGACTGAAAAAACCCACACAACAAGGCATTGCTGACCCAGTGACACCACCAAAAACAGCAGCAATGGCAGTGTCTGTGTATGTGATCAACTGGATAATATAGCTGGATTTAGTAGCTGTGTGCTAACTAAATTGGTAGAAATGTCAAATAATTATGATACTGCAGGTGTGCACATTTAATAGAATACTTGTTGCAGTAAGCAAAGCACAACTTGCAAATGAGCACTGCAGAGTCCTACTTCCTTAGACACCATGCACCAGTATATCAGAGGTAACCCTAACAGCTTCAGCCTGACTTCGTACAATTTAGACATGATGAGAAATGTGGAAAATGTAAGATATTTGCACAAAGACCCACCCACCCACCCAATTTAGCAGTTGTTTTGACAATTCCATGATCATTCTTCAATATTTTATATAACATAGGAACCAATATACAATGAGCAGATAACTGAAATGATAACTGTAATTGTTTTTCATTTTATTTAACCTTGTTTAAAGGAGACCTTAACCTATCACAGCCATCCTCTCCAATGGATTTATACATTTTAAAACAGTTAATGACCACGTTATAAACTGAAAGTAGGTAACCAGAGGGAAATTCAGTTTTATGATCAACTGGTTATGAGAAGTATTATACTGCATTGGTGATATATATTAGTATCATCCGAGATTGAACCTGAAGGTTTTTAATGGCCTTCTCACTCCCCTAATAGCCGCCCTGCCCACCCATAATGAAACACTGAATGATTTAGTATGCCTAATTTGAAAAAGGATCATAGTCAACCACAGATCAGTCCAATTACTGCAATGTGTTTGCTGAAAACTTTAAATAATAGCATACATGTATATACACAATGCAATTACATCAAAAGATTCTATACTATCCAGGAAGCAGCATCACATGCAGACCACCACCAGAACCTATACATGTTTAAAACAAGAAATGATTGGTATGTAGCTCAATGCAGTTTTAACCATCACACAAGGTAACACAACTATCCACCAACTAGCAAGCTAAACTGAGCATTTATCAGGCTTCACTGGAGCAACGGCATGCAACCTAACTCGAAAGCACCATTACCTGCAGATAATGAACTAAAGAAATAATTAGTATGTAGCTCAGTCACTAGGCCTAGACTGAAAGGGTTGCCATATGATATCCTTTCAACCTTCTAGTTTTGAGCATTCAACAAGATCAGATATTACCAAAAAAACAGAAACATATCCATAAATTCTGAAATTATAAATAAAAGGACTTTATTGCATTGTAAAAATTAATAACTGGAAGCCTGTAACCATGCATCCCATCTGCATATTCAGATTTCAGACTATGCCACAGATATCACAATATGCCTCATAGCAAGTCATCTGGAGCAAATGGTGTGAAGAGAAAAAATATGGCGTCGCTAAAAAAAAAAAAAAAAATATGAAACTGGTCAAAAGTGCAAAAAAAAGGGGGGGGGAATAGGAATTTTCATCAAAAAGAGGGCTAAATACTAGTAGGGACTCATAAAAAAAAAAAGAGGAATAAATAGAAAAAAGTAGGATACTTGATGGCCTGCAGTAATGATAAGTCATTAATTTTGTCAAAAGATTAACTTTAAAAAATTAAATCTGCAAAAACGTTTGGGTATGGCAGAAACTCTGGATTACCATGTCCAATTTTTTTATAAATGTATTACAGCCAGTTTTAAAAGAATTTCTCTTTTTTTCCAGTCCATCACACTATACTTTCCTTTGTTACAAGTTCCATTTCATTTCTATCCACCTTCACATCTCAGTAGACTATTGTTGAACTCTTATCCACCCAGCTTTACAACCAGAAAACGCCATCTCTGACCCAAGTTTCCAATGTGAAATATGTAATTGTGAACCTACATTTTTCAACCTCAACTAATTCAATAATTCTTTTGATGTGTGTCATAAATGTAGATTAGAGGACATCTTAGTCTAACTACCCAAATAAAATTTACAGAAGAACTTAACCAATATTTTACAAATATTTTTTTTAAAACCCCTATGATCACGATCCATGTCGTCTTTGTTTAGGACACTTTTACAAAGTTTATTTTCACTTTCAATTGACAACTAGTCTGTATTATTGGTTATTTTCAGCGAATATATCACTTAGAAATCTTCAATATTCATTAAATAATAATGTCCAACATGCTTTAAAAGAAATATTATACAAATAGCATGAAACTGAACCCATGTGCGTGTTAGGTCATCAACAGGGTTGAAAATTAGCAGTTGCCTGGTCACCTGTGGCGACCTTTATTGGTAAAGGACGACTCAGAATTTTACAAAAATAGTCTGTTGGGCGACCATCGATTTTAGCGTTTGACGAGTATGGTGCCATTTAAAATAGAAACGCACTGGAACTGAATTGAATGTGACAAACCGCGTCTGTGCTGGCCCAAACTACAGGTCTGGCATTTAAAATAGAAACGCACTGGAACTGAATTGAATGTGACAAACCGCGTCTGTGCTGGCCCGAACTACAGGTCTGGCAGCAGAAGAGAACGCTTTTATCCTTTGTAATATGAAAAAAAAGAAAAAAGTACATCATATATTTTGGTAAAATGATTTATTTTTCTTTCGATATGTAGCCTAGTACTGTAGCAGTTACAATATCCATATTAAACATACACCAACAAACACACGTGAGCATTATTACACTTTACTGAGGCAGATAATATTCATTTGGGGGGGGGGAAGTTCAGTGTAAATTAAAAAGAAAATTCTTTACAAATTACCATCAAACTGCATAGGTTAAATCTTCATTTCTAATATACGTTTTAAGGCAATTGATGGAACATCCAAGGTAATATGAACAACAAAACTGTCATACATGATCAGGGCATTTGGCAAAATAGTGGACGATTTCATGGATCTCTATCTAGTTCCCTCATCTATAGGAGTACAACCACTGCCGAGGAAATTCTTTGACATTTCATCCTTCTTGATTGCCACTCCCAGAAGAGTTTACTGTAGCATGTGCGGTTCTACCATTAGTCTATTTATATTGCATTATATTTTACTTAGAGACAATGCAAGTCAAGCAGCATACATTGGCTGTTCTAGCCTTTAGTCTTCACTTTAATCATATGTTTTGATATGAATTTTCACTTTATTCATTTATTTATTATCGGTTTCCTTTTGATGCAGACAGACTACTAGTATATATACAGTGAGCACATGGTTATTATTTAAAGGGACATTCCTGAGTTTGCAAGTAAGATGTTATCGACTTACAGAGACTTTTTAACGATTGTAATTACATATCAAATATATTTTTCTACATAAAATATTAGTGGCTGTATATTCAACATGTTTCTGATCGTTCTAATATTTGTACTAGGTTAAATTTTATTTGATTTCCTCAAAAAAAAATTCTTGTACATGTATATGAAATTATTTGAAGACAAAATCCAGTTCAGGCTTCTTACAAATATTAAGACTAGAAACACATTGAATATACAGATACTGATATTCTAAACAAGAAAATATATTTAATATATGTAAGTTTAATCGTAGAAATATTTTATTAGTCGAAAACATATTACAATGTAGCAAACTCGGGAATGTCCCTTTAACAAGTTTGTTTTGTTTAACGACACCTCTGAAGCATATTTATTACTTAATCATCAGCTATTGGATTATTTAACAAAGAACATTCGAGTTTTGATGTGATAATTGGAGGGCTAGTTGAATTTCAGAAGGGTCAGTAAGATTATTTTTCAACTGGCCCTGCTGGCAACCATGGTTTTCATGTTAATTTTCAACCCTGCATCAATAATGTTTGTACAGATTTAGACTGTTTTTTGTTTCTTTTTCGATATTGCGATAACAACTTAAATACAAATACCAGTAAAAATATAATACACTTGACATGTTTGATTGTCATTCTACTGTTCTAGGGTTCACAGCTCTAATCAAGATAGATAACTCCTGTCAATGTTGACAGCTGTGTTTACAAAAACCGGTTGGTTATGTTGTTTTGACTGTCTGGACAGGAAAGAGTTAAGCTGTCATTCACCAAATGCAAATTAAACTTGAATTGAGTAAAAATATTTCTTTCATAACACACCAAAAAGCTAATTAAAAAATCCTAGTTTATCTGTAGATCTGCAACCATTTTGGCAGTTTGGATAATTGCAAATATTATTTGGTTACAAATGTTCTGACCAAATTCACCTAATTGCAAATAATATTTTTGGTCCAGGTTAAACCCTGGACAATATTTACTTCTCACAAATGGTCATTTCTTGCAGCCACATATACCACAGACCTGCAATTTTGGCTTATCTGTATTTATTGGTAGAATATATTTTACTTTGAAACTTAAGTCTTTGGGCTAATTTATGTATAAATGCGTCTGTAAAAGTGTTATCTAAAATTTTCATACATCTTTTATTATTTCAGCATAAAATGTTTATGAATTCAGTAACAGCTTTCTTTAAATTTATTGATTATGTACCAAAAGAGGCAAACGGTAAAGTTTATAAAATGGAATAAAGGAAACAGAAAATAACTGATATTAGGTAATTTACGAAAATAGGTGTTTGTGGCTTAATACATCATGCAGGCAGGTAAAACATTTGATAAAACTGGAATAATTAGCGAGGCACGAACTTGTGTAACAGACAACAATGATAAGCTAAAGTCAACCTGTCATTTAAAACTTCGTCATCCTCGGCATCAGCTTCAACAGCACTAGGATCTTGATCTAAATCTGAGCTCATGTCATGCAGAGAATCGACATCCGCCATTCTGCTGTATAAATTATAATAGGCGCGGGCAAAACAAATTATAGAACTAAACAAAAGATTACTTGAAAAAATATTGGCATATTTAAAAATTAATTTTTAAATATTATGTAAAATAAAAACTATATGAAATTATTTAAGGTGTATGCTTTTTTCATAACAACTGAGTCATGTTGATCCGCAGTAAAAATAGCTTGACAACCAGTTGCAGTAAAGGACGCTTATTGGCAATTTGAGGACGAATGTTGCTCGAATATTAACCAGCCCGTACCATGTCGAATAAAAGAAGGCTTACCAAGGAACAAATAATCCAAAATTTGATGAAAAACAGCAAACCTAAAACGGGTCATTGCTGTAGATGTAAGCATTTGTTTTCCTAACTTACTTTTCTTAACGTTTTCCTTGGTGATACCGACACTAACCAATTATTGAATTACTTATGTTAAAGTAGCACCAACCCATTATTTTTAAAAGATATAATTCATTTAAATAATTTGCATGTTTTTGACTAATAATGAAGTATCATATTTTTAAATAATACATGCAGATAATTGTACTAGAAATATTTGCCAGTAACTGCGGGGCACCAAATACTGTTCAAACTTTCTAACTGTATCAAAATCACAAACAATATTACATAATAAAAAGTTTGTTTTGTTTTGACGACACCACTAGAGCACATTGATTTATTAATCATGGGTAATTTTGATATATAGTCATTATAGAGAGGAAACCACTACACTTTTTTCATTAATTATAGCTCTTGAGGGATCTTTTATGTGCAACATCCTACAGACAGGCTAGTACATACCACAGCCATTGATATACTAGTCACGGTGCACTGGCTAGAATGAGAAATAGCCCAATGGGACAACCAATGAGCATCGATCCTAGACCGACTGTGCATCAAGCACTTTACCACTGAGCTATATAATGAATACTAGAATTTTATGAAATATTGTGCCACAAATATTGTCCACCTCAATTGCATGGTTATAAATCTGATAGTTCTGGACCACCTTTGATAATTATATCCAGGTAACATGCACATATCTGTTTATTTTGTTAATCTTTTATTTCAGTTGATAAACAAGAGATAGAGACACTGTATGATGTGTTTAAATGTTTGTGTGCCAAGCAGCAGAAACCAAGGTTAGACCGGTTATGCTTCAGAGAAATCCTCCATAACAAGTTCGATCTCACAGAAGACATTATAATGGATCGAAGTATGTGTTATCATTTTATGCTAATTTAAAAAAAAAAAAAAAAAAAGGAATGTTTGTTTTTATGCTAATTTAAAAAAAAGAGGAAAGGAATGTTTGTTTTTATGCTAATTTAAAAAAAAAGGAAAGGAATGTTTGTTTTTATGCTAATTTAAAAGAAAAGAAGGAAAGGAATGTTTGTTTTTATGCTAATTTAAAAGAAAAGAAGGAAAGGAATGTTTGTTTTTATGCTAAGGTCTCACTACACAGATCACTTCTGGGTGAGATTTCATTGATCATGGTCCACTATAATTCCTAATTGTGACACATGTTATGGTTCACATATTCACTGCTAGGAAATGGTGAAGAATTAAAACAATATGTATGTTTAATGGTAAGCCTTCTGGCTGTATTTTGCCATGTTACTTTGTCCCTTTTGGGACATGGGTAAATAGGGCAAGTGACAGCCAGAGTGAATCGGTTAATGAACCACCTGTTCGGACCGGTACTACTGCCAGATGCGGTCATATAGCAAAAAACTGAGACGGAAATGTTCTCAATTTTGGAGTGAAAATAAATGCTTATATAATGTATGTTCACAATGGTGTATGTTGTTAGTGCTAACGAGAACCCGTTCTATTGGAAATGTTTGTTTGAAGTTGGGCAATTTAACATGGGTTTCAATGGCAGATGACATCTGTGTAGTGAGACCTAATTTAAAAGAAAAGATGGTAAGGAATATTTGTTTTTAATAAACCCTATCATATATTATACGACAACTATTAGGTATTTAACCAGAGCTTGAACATGATGCCAGCACCTACAGCAGTTACTATGACAATTTATTTGCCATGGCAATTCACCTACCATAGGTCAGGGCCAGGCTTTGCTGATGGCAGTTTTTTGCCAATCAATAGAAATTATTGGCTTCTGTCGAGGGAATAACTTTTGCCTTTTAAGTTATGTTTATTCGTTGTAAAATTACTGGTTTAAAATTACTGTAAGTAGGCTAAAAATTACCATAGAGGCAAAAACATTTTAAAATTGCTGTAGGTAACAAATCATTAAGTTTAATCCCTTCTAAAATTGCAAAACTGTGATCACATAAGTCAGTCTTAGTGACAAGAAATTTTTATATAAAAATGCCCACAAACAGGATATCACATACCAAGACCTTTGATCTAAAAGTTGTCCATCCACTTTGGTGCTCGATTCTGTTATTCGCCATACCTCATGTGGATACTACTAGTACTATATATACTAAGGCTAATAAAGCTTTTAATGGTGTATCATGCACCTAAGAAGATTTGTTCAAGAAGCATATGCCTCCAGAATTTCCTAAATAGCATTAAAATAATAACCACTCTGATGAATATTTCTTATGCAATTATGGAATATGTGGTTTTTAAAGCATTCATCAAATTCTAATTCATAGCTAATTATATAACTTAGTTTAACATTTAAGCATAAATAAGTATTGAAGGGAACTTTCCCTTGTTTTTTTTTCTTAATGTAGAAGAATCAAGATGGTTTCATGGTTTATGATATCAGTGCTAATTGTTTGCATCAATAACTGTAACTTACATTTAGGCACCATAATAAATTGGCATTCAAATTAATAATTGCAGCATGTTTTTAATGTTATTATTATTATTTTTTAATGACACAGATGTTTCAATTTTGTCATTTATTTTTTTCAGTTTTCCGAGCATTTGACAAGGACAATGATGGTGTTTTGAGTGATGAGGAGTGGATCTATGGCTTGGCAACATTCCTTAAAGGGGAATTGGAAGAGAAAATCCAATGCAAGTGCATGGCTTACATAAATAATCTTTATCCTATAACTTGCCCATGATATCCATGTTACAAACCCATGTGATAATATAGTGTGTTAACTTGGTTAATAATGGTATGCAAATTTAAAGTTATATGCAAATTTGCAAGGTAAATAAAGTGTTGCTGTTAATGGATCATTTGTTTACTCTAATCTATACATGATATTATACATACATACATTAAAAAAAAAAAACATGAACATACATGTATTATGTATAGCATGAGGAACAATAGCACATATTATGAATATATAAATAATATTTAAATCAATTTGTTAAGAAACTTGAGTCAGTGATAACTCGATACAATCATGTTATTCCTTATATATTAAGATTGTTTTTAATGTAAAAATGTCTGGAAAATCCAAATCTGATAAGTAAAATATTGTAAAATAAATGGATGTGTTTGACTTTAGCTATTTTATGAGTATACCGTCACACTAAAAATATAACACTTCCGTAATACACACTATGAATTTATGTACAGCAGCCATGTAATTGACGGTAATATTCTTTTTAATAGTGTTTTTTGTTTTACCATTAACAAAGTACTACACTTCATAATCCACTTTAATGAATTTTTTTTTTTTTTTAGATTTAGGGGAAATTAGAAAACATAGAATCAGTTTGTAATTCCGTTACCGAAAACAAACAAAAAGTTAGATTGTATTATTCATTTATATGTAATCAAGGAATCAACTCATATTCTCTGAGTATATGTTAATGAACATAATCAGAGACATTTACTTTCAAATTCATACATTATTAGTAAAATTATATAGCTGTAAACATATGTAATTCCGTTACTATAGGTGTGTAATTCTGTTACTGTCTTTGGTATATATTGTTAAGAAACACTTTAATATAAACCTACAAGGCACTAAAATGCTACACTCTTATCCATATACACCAGTACATCAAGTGATGTAACCATAGGAAGATATACAAAATCTTTTTTAAAAATCAATATGATAATATAGTACTAGTAGTGGCTCCAAATGCATTTGCGGAACACCCATAGCAAATATAAATGTCATCCATTAACAATATAGAAATTAAGGAAATCTGATACACTTTAACCAAACAGTACTACTTAAAAGCTTGATTATGATGACTAAACTTCTGCAAATCCATGACAAAATTCAAGTTATAATCGAAACCTACTAGAATTATATCGGGGCTCGAAATATGAAGTAAAATATGGCCTGCCATTATTATTTTTTAAAAAATAGCAGGCTAAAAGAAATATGGCCTGCTGTGAAACAAAAATGGCCTGCTAGAAATAAGACAACACAACGTGAATATAGGGTTTGGAACAATGTGTGGAAAATTAGGACCTCTGATATGTTGTTTAGAGCATTATAAAATTAAAATGTAACAGAATTATGAGCTCGACCTCAGCTAAATAGAAGATGAGATGATCGTAAGTACATCTTTTTTTTGAAAAATGACGCGATTTTTAGTTAATTTTAGCAGGTGAATGTTTATTTCACTTGCAAGATTTAAAAATAAACTTCTTTTCACTTTTTACAGGCTGCTATTTCAAGCCCTGTATATATATCTTTAAACATATATAGGGTCCAGAAAGTGGAAATGTAACATAACATATCTACTTGAAGCAAACTTTAATGTTACTTTATCCAAAGGCATTTATTGACTGTATTTAATAATTTATATTTAAATGACAGGATATCCAGAAAATGGAAAGTATCATTCTAATTACCAACATTATACTTTTAAATGTATATAATAGACAAAAGAAAGCAAATGGAAAGTATCATTCTAATTACCAACATTATACTTTTAAATGTATATAACGGACAAAAGAAAGCAACCGTTTTATAGTGTTAATGCTGTTTTACAAGGAAATCTAATCTGAGTAAAATTCTTAAAAATGGAAAGATGGCATGTTTGGTTGGCCAAAAAAGAAAATACTGGTGTTTTGAATGTTGTCATGTATGTTACCATAACCTCAGATAGATGAGGAATTTTATTATTAGACATAATATCTTTCACACCATAATACAATCTAGATGTTTGACGGTCAGTCTATATAATTTTAATTGGCCTGTATTCCTCTGACCTGGCATCATTCTCTTTGTTATTAACAATGTCACTGTTCAAGAATTTTTTTCAATTGTTGTCAAACATTTTAAACATTTACTATGTACACAGTTTAGTGCTAGTTTAAATCTCCACTCATATACATGTATGTGTACATGTTACCGATATTGAAACTAGTTATCATTTAAAATATTAGTATGAATGCTTAAAACAAGTATACTGAATTATTATTTAACTTATACAATTATGCAACATATTTGCAAATCAAATTTAAAGTAAATAAATATTGTTTTTCAGAGCGGTAATTCTGTTACCGAACTGTGTAATTCCGTTAACGGCATTCAATGTTGTACAACAAAATTATAAAAAGATAATTTGTAATATAATTTCTATTTTGTTAATCACAAGTCATTAGATCATCATTCGATCATGAAGATAAATAATTATTTCATCATACTTCACAGAGTTTGTTGATGTTTTGCGATGCCCTGTAAAAATGGTGTCCGTTTTTACGTAATTCCGTTACCAAACTTTAATTAAGTACTCATGCACTACACCTTGCAGTAGGGAGTCTCACTTCTGTCCATAACAAGCACTAATGCAGTACTAGTGTATTACATAGAACATCATTGATAATTTTTCTTATGTGGACTAGCTGAGTTTAATGCCTGAAATATCTCTCTAACTCGTAATTCCGTTACCGTGGAATTGCCCTACTGATTTTTAATATGTAAATTATTAACCAAGTTTGTCTAGTTAATCGGTATTTGTCTTGGCAGAGCCTCGACAAATACCGATTAACATAGACTCGGTTGATATTTTTCATAAAGGCTATTATATGTTCAAGGCCTAATGTGGTTGGATGGTGCATGGTCATCCTGGATCATTTGCCCTGCAGGGTTTATTGTGGGCACTGGATGAAAATGTTAGGTTTTCATTGCTGTCATAAATAGGTCTTTGCCATTTCAAAATCTCTGATTTTAAGAACACTTGAAGTTTCTTCCTTTTATCCAATAGGGCAGTATACCATACCAAATAAAAGCCCCACCATGTTTGCTTTACTGTACAAAAATACAAAGAAAGATCAAAGTGAGAAATACAGATTTTTTTCTCTCACTTTTCTGCCCCGTTTTTTTGTGCTTGGATTCACTGTGTATCAGATTTTTCAGAATAAAGGTTCTGTGAATAATTAAACAAAAAACCCCAACTTAAATTGGAACTTTAACATTGACCAATAAACACAGGTACATTATTGGTGTAACATTACTTTTGAATATATGAGTACAAAAATGGAAACATTTTGTAAATGCTACAAAACAAACATTTTTATCCAACTTGTGTAATGGATACACCAGTTGTGGAGAACTGGCTGGAATGAGAAATAGCTCAGTGGGCCCACCGATGGGGACGGATTACACATCATCGCTTTACCACAGAGTTATGTCCCACCCCTAGTTCGATACGATAAAATACTAAATAAAAAGTAACTTTTTTTCTGTTTTATTCTTCATACAGATTGCTTCATGGTTTATGATCTCAATGCAGATGGTTACATCTCTAGAGAAGAAATGTTTCATCTCTTAAAAAATTCCCAAGTGAAGGTGAGAATAGTGATGCTTTTACAGTGTTAACTTAATAATGGACACATTTCAAGGTGATGTATGGTTATTAGGAGTCTGAACTACATTTTATGATTTGATAAACATTTAAATAAGCTGTTTATGTGACTTTTAGTGCAACACATTGTGGTCTTAAAACAATATTTCTGTTTATAAGTTATACCTGCAATTTGCCTTCTAAAGACATTACTAAACCTCTTTCCCCTATTTTGAAAAGATTTGTACTTAACAGTTTTGAACTTGACTCAAGCAATCAATTTTCCTTTATAAGTGGACAAAACATTACAATTATTTCCCATTTCATTATTTGCTACTCACTCCTTATGCATCTATTTGTAACTCCTGTTACAGATTCAAAAGCATGGGCATACAGGTTCAGTTTTGTAGGTGGCAGGCAGATTTTTGCTCAGATTAAATGAAAATGCCAGAATCTGGATAACAATGTTTTTTCATATTTTTATTGCTGCCAAACAGCTATATAGGGTTTGAAATGACTCACTACGTATTTTTACATGGATTATAACTAATATTGTAAGTAGAATAATAGGAGTACATGGTGAAAAGTTTTCAGACCAGCCCAATAGTCTCCATTGTTCTTGCCCGAATATGAAGGCTTGGTCCAACACTTGGGTGAGGGTGACAATTGCAATATTGTTTAACTGAATTCTTTGTTGATAGGTGGTTGTCGTCATACTCATGTATCAATGTTTTACCAAATAGTCTTCACTTTGAGTTGAAGATTTAGTTATTCTCGAATGCAGAGCCTATTTTCTTGATTTCGGAGTTATCAGCTTCAGTTTATAACATTTTAATCTTGTAGCATACCTCAGAAGATGACCCAGATGAAGGTGTGAAAGAACTTGTAGAAATAGCACTGAAGAAACTGGTAAGTGGATCACAATAAAAGTTTGTTTTGTTTTAATGACACCACTAGAGAAGAAACCCGCTACATTTTTCCATTAGTAGCAGTGGATATTTTATATGCACCATCCCACAGACAGGATAGCACATACCACAGCCTTTGATATACCAGTGGTGGCATGGTATATTTTATATGCACCATCCCACAGACAGGATAGCACATACGACAGCATTTGATATACCAGTCATGGTGCACTGGCTGGAGCGAGAAATAGCCCAATGGGCCCACTGACAGGGATCGATTCTAGACCGACCATGCATCAGGTGTGCCCTTTACCACTGGTCTACATCCCTCACCTGGATCACAATAAAACCAGTCCCTGCCATGAGCAAGATCATTGTCTTGAAATGGTGCAAATTGGCGAGCAGTCAAGTGAAGTTTCAAATAAAATTTATTAAATTAATTTATTGCAAGGTGATCAATTTGTCATTCATCTAGTACTTTCCAGTCAAGTGTGTTTGATTTTTTCCTCTGTTATAGCTAGTGCCCCATGACTGGTATATCAAGTCCCATGGTATGTGCTGTCCTGCCTGTGGGAAAATACTTATAAATGATCCTCTGCTGCTAATGAAAAAATGTAGCGTTTTGTTTTTCTTCTGAAGAAATATTTGACATCCAAAAGTTGATGATTAAGAAATCATTATGCTCTTGTGGTGTCGTTAAACAAAACAAAGTTTAACTTGGGTAACGAGGAGAACAGTTAATGTTTTTTGTGAAGACTGTTGAAATGTCTTATTGTGTACTATACTTATGGATGACTGTGTAGTGGTTTAGTTATGTTTAAGGCCAGTAGATGCCGAATTTGGGTTCATTTCCCAGTATCGGCTATAATTAAGAGTAAATGCCCATTTCAGGGAGTGGGTGGGATGGGTGTAAGGTCATTGCACCAACTTTCCTATTGAATTTCAGGGATTCGTTTTCAGGATTCTGCCTGAATCACAAACATGATTTAATATGATATATTGGGATTCTTTCTCATAATCATGCTTTCAACACAAAATCTGGGATTTACAGGAGCATGGAATCATGCTAAATTCGCAGCCTGCTAAACATCACTGATATAGGGCTCCGCCAATCATACATCTTTTCCACCGCCACCACCACCTTGCCTTTTGCCCCCATCATGATTCCACAGATTTCAAGTGTGGGTGTTCCCTCCAATTGAAATCTTGGCTACACCAATTCTAAGCATTAATTTTTTCTCTCTTGGACATGCAGAGCAAATATCTATGGTTGAGTCTGCAACATACTTGCTACTTGACTATGATAAGACTACATCCATTTTGAAAATGAAAATAGCCTACATGCCTCCATTTGAACCGTTTGTGTATAGGGGACAGCATATCTGTTCTTGTGTTAATGGATAGAACTTTCCTATAATTATGTTAATCTTGAAACTAGTTGTTGGAATATCAAGGTATTTTGTGAAGCGGTGTGAGGTATCTTTTCAAATGCATCACCTCTCATATATATATATATGCAGGTTTATTCTCGCAGGATAAAGCCAATATCTTAAGACAGTAACCAGTTATTCCCTATATATATATTTTTTTTTCTCATTTGAAGCTTGCATTAAATTGAATTTCTAAAATTCATTCAGCCACAAAATAGTAATTTTAAATGTTGTTTGAAAGCAATATCATCCTGAACTTGACATTTATTATTTAAGGATGTGGATCACGATGGAAGATGCTCACTGGATGATTTTCGCAGTGCTGTACAGACAGATAATTTGCTGTTAGAAGCACTGGGGCCCTGTCTGCCTCCTTCCTGTGTAAGTACACAACAAAGTTCTAAAGATTTCTTTTTTTATGCCATATACACATTAGTACTAGATTGAGTATATTTTGTGATGCTAAAATTAATAACTCAACACAAATGTTAACCTGCCATCAAAAATATAATTTATCAACATATTTTAGGGTTAATTTAATACTTGCTTTGTGCTCCTGTTTTCTTATGTATTATACACAGTATTCAATTCTCTTCAAACTACTGTAAATCATAAATTAATTATGTAGCGGGTTTCCTCTCTAAAATTACAAAATGTTTGACATCCAATAGTGGTGGTCTAGTTGTGTTGTTAGACAAAACAAACTTTAGCTTTTCAACCCTTTGAGACACTAGAGGAGATGGGGGTGGGGGGTGGGCCATGCTTTTCTCAAATCAAATTTTTTTTTCACCACCTATCATAATTGTTTGTCTCCCCATAACACCAGTAAAAAAAACCCCAGTGTAATGCGCCCCCATTCCCCATATTATAAAATCCTGTCTACACCAGTCTCTTTATCTGTGTGAATGATTAAATAACTTAACAGTTCCATCGGAATATGATGAGCAAAAACAATATAATTAATATATAGACTAACATAATTGATTTAATTTTTTCATTGCAGCGCCGAAATAACTTTCTGCAGCTCGTGAAAGGAAATCTTGTCAATCAAATTGTTGGAGACTAAAACATGAACCGAGAAGAAGACTATAGTGTGTATAATCATGTGAAACAGAAATCTGTCCAACACTCTAGTATATTTGCCAGTTCTATCATAGATCAAATTCATACTGATCACATGTTTACATTAATACCTTTCAAATAAATATTATGCAAATCTTCAGACATTTTTGTTACAAACTTGATTTATTTGCTTTGAATTTTTGTTTTAAAGTTGTTAACACGTACTGGAGTTTGGAACAGAAGTTTTATTATTTTCGCACAAGTATCATAAAAGCAAACACAATGTGATTATTTAATATTTTGAAATGAACAGCAGACTTGCATTAATTTTTAACAATGGAGTTGACTGACAACTCATTCGAGATTATCTGTAAATATGGGTACAATTTGTTAAGTGTCTGTTTAGAAATTGTTTTTGTCTTTTGATGAATGTTGTTAAATCCTTTAAGATGTTAATGGGTTTTTTTCACAAGTATTTTTAATTCATGATGAGGAAGTATGTATTCTTTATACATTTCATCCCAATGTTAAAAGAAAAAATTATTTCGATCCTTGAATCAGATGTCATTGAAAGTTGTGACATTCATGTACATAAAGTTTTAACATGATTCCCTATATATGAACATTAAGTCTCGAAATTATTATTATAAAATTTGGATTACTCTGTTCACATGTAATGTACACCTTGTTAAAATATCCGGAACGAAGAAATAAAATATTAATATGATTACTTGTCAAAAGTTTGACAGTGATAATATAGTGTACATAAAACATTAAAAATACAGAAACAGAAGAAATAAATTTTTAAGTACCATAAATCATTTATGTTGAACCGTTCTTGGACCCAGTACCTGGTGATGTCAGATTCTGGGACCAGATTATGCATGCTTAGCCTTACGTTGATATGGGGCATGATAAAATGTATCCAGAATCTTAATGTTGAATAGGGGAACATGGCCCTGTTTGAGCTGAACAAAGACTTTTCTCTTTAAAAGTAAAGAGAATAAATGTATAAAATGTGTAGAGACAATAACTCATTAAAATTGCTAGAATATCAGTTTTGTTAGGGTGCCATTGATAACCCATGCAACTTTATACAAATCATTAGAGTAATAAAAAACGGTAAACGTTTGGGCCAGGGAGTTTTTCCATGTAGAATCATAGATTATCAGTGTACCGGCCGTTCAATACATTTCATTTATGTTTTGTAATTGTATGGCGTTAGTAAAATTGTACACCTACATAATTTGTTGCAAAACTTACAAATCATTAAAAATTAAAACACTTACTTTAGCAGTGCATGAAAACGTTACATTTTAAATAATGTTACTACAGTGCATGAAAATGTTAATTTTAAATAATGTTACTACTTTTAAATAAGTCTTAAATATTTAGTGCAAATGTTTTCATCAATACTTAGTTTCCCCATTATCATTTTATAAAATTTAAATGCACCACAAAAATGTATATAATTGCTAATTTTCAAATCTGTTTTCATGTTTTTAGAATGGTTGCCACCTGTAAAATAAACTACTTATATTTGAGATATCAATATAACTTTACTGTATTTAGTATTCTGGAACCCATATCAAATTTTCAGCCCATGAAAAGCAACTTAGTATCCATTTTTAAAAAAGGTAACTTGTCCTGTTGTAGAAATCTTGCAAATACATGTGTATCCATATATACAATGTATGCATTTGTTGTAGATATATTTTTCCTGCTGGGGTGTCATTAAACATCTATTCTATTCTATTGTTGTAGATCTTTGCATTTTACTTTAAAGAATATTATATTTTTGTCACAGTAATATTGTAATACTAGCTCTCTTTGTCCAGCCTTTCATTCCAGTATTATATGTCATATATTTGTTTCCAAAAATGTTTGATAAATTCAGTATATAATATGCATAATAATATTATGTATTTTGCACTCTTTTTATGCAGTTTTATTTGTGAAATAAAAACTTATTTATGTACACAACTCTTTCAATTTGTTGACATTCAGAATTGTTTTTCAGGACATAAGGCGTTAAAATCATGTGGAACTGGGTTTGTGTTACATGGACACATTTTTAATGTTATGACATTTTCATAAATGTGAGCCCCATTTCAGATAAACTGAAAGGGTTGTGTAGAAATCTGAAACCACCGTATCTTACCAATAATTATTCTACATTTTGGGGCTGGACGCAGCTCATTGGTACAGCTCTTGCCTGATACGCTATCCATCTAGGATCAATTCCCATCGGTGGGCCCATTGGGCTATTTCTTGTTCCCACCGGTGCTCCACAACATGTAACGAAGGCCGTGGTATGTACTATCCTGTCTGGGATGGTACATATAAAAGATTCCTTCCAATTGAAGAGAGTAGCCCATGAAGTGGCGACAGCGGGCTTCCTCTCTCAATATCTGTGTGGTCCTTAACCACATATCCGACATCATATAACCGTGAATAAAATGTGTTGAGTGCGTCGTTAAATAAACCATTTCCTTCCTTATTCTACATTTTAGATTAAATTAATCTACTTCGGGGTAGGATCCAGGGGACAGTTGAATGCTTACCCCCCCCCCCCCCGAGGTGCTTGGGTTGACCCATTGTTTTATTCCTATGACACACAACTGGTATATCAAAGTCTGTGGTATGTGCTGTTCTGTCTGTGGGTAAAGTGCATATAGGAGATGTCTTGCTGCCAATGGAAAAATGTGGATTTCTTGTGAAGAAAGAAAGAAATGTTTTATTTAACGACGCACTCAACACATTTTATTTACGGTTATATGGCATCAGACATGGTTAAGGACCACACAGATTTTGAGAGGAAACCCGCTATTGCCACATAGGCTACTCTTTTATGACAGGCAGCAAGGGATCTTTTATTTGCACTTCCCACAGGCAGGATAGCACAAACCATGGCCTTTGTTGAACCAGTTATGGATCACTGGTCTGTGCAAGTGGTTTACACCTACCCATTGAGCCTTGCGGAGCACTCACTCAGGGTTTGGCGTCGGTATCTGGATTAAAAACCCCATGCCTCGACTGGGATCCGAACCCAGTACCTACCAGCCTGTAGACTGATGGCTAACCACGACACCGCCGAGGCCAGTTTCTTGTGAACACTACATTGTACAGGAAGGAAAGAAATGTTTTATTTAATGACACACTCAACACATTTTTATTATGGTGTCAGACATATGGTTAAGGAACACAGATATAGCGAGGAAATCCACTGTCGCCACTTCATTTGCGCCATCCTACAGGCAGGATAGTACATACCACGGCCTTTGTGGAGCACTGGAATGAGAAATAGCCCAATGGGGCCACCGATGGGGATCGATCCTAAAGCAACTGCTTTACCACTGGGCTACGTCCCGCCCCACTACACATTGTACATGTCACAATAAACAAATGTTTATCATGCATTGTAAACTGATGGCGAGTGTCTTCTGTATTGTGATTGGTTAATTACATTCTTTTTCCGGGATCAAATAAAAATAACACCCGGAAAGCTAATGACGACATTAGCAATTGAAACATGCGAAGTTGACAATTCAAGGGTCTACAGTTAGATTGTAGCAAGGTATTTTTTCATGATACCAAATATGCAGTTCGATCCGTAGAAAAACAATTCAGTTTACAATGGACATAACCATATGGAGTTTTTAAATTTGCGGGTGTTATTGTCTATTTGATGCCCACAAATGTTTCATTTTTAACCTCAGGCTAACGCCTTCGGTCAAAAATGATATTTGCTGGATCAAATAGACAATAACACCCACAAATCTAAAAACTCCATATGGTTATCTCCTAAATAGTCAATGATAATGAATAAATGTGCTCTTAGTGGTATCATTAAAACAGCTTTAAAACCGGGCTATGAGAGCACATCAACCGAATGAGGGGAGATAAAGGGAATATGTTGTGGAATTTTGATGCCAATTTTGTTTTCTTTTTTTAAAGGCCACAAACATTTAACACAAAGACAAAGATATTTTTTTGTTTTTGAACTTTGCAAACATGGATGTTGATGAGATAAATGGTGAAGCCGCAGTACTTCCATTTCTGTATGGGACTACTTGACAGGGCCGTGCTCCATGCTTGCTGTCAGTTGAGCTATCTCGTTATCACCCGAGCCCGAGGTACACAGAACCTGCAGTGTGTGCTCACTCTCGATTGGAGCCACACTGGCACAGGAAGCGGGGGATGCCCCCCCCCCCCCCCCTAATTTCATATATTTTGCTTTATATTTGCTTTATAATAGTGTAAAAGTGTGTAAATATAAGTGTGCCCCTCCCTTTTTGGCACCTTCCTACATACTGGCATAAAAAATCCCCCATTAATTTTACCCTTGTCATCAGTCAAATAAAAAAATACACTTCTTTTGATGTAGGTAAAATAAATTTATTACTTTTATCCACAAATTAAAAAAATAAATCTATTAACATAGAACACTGTTTTATGAATCGGGAGTATAAAGATGACATTTTTAATTAATACACCTGATTCACAATTAACTTATTAATCAAGTGATGATCATGGAATACACAAGAAATAAGATATCTGCATGTTTTGTGTAAAAATCAAGGTAATGTATGTCATCAAATGTCGAATGTAATTGAGGTAGACATCATTTTAATAACTTACATACCTGTGTGTCAGGCTTATAAGGTTTATTGTAATTTACAACAGGAGTAAGCTACAGTGTATTGGAAAATAGGTTATGGAGCAATTACATTCATAATAGCAGGCATCCGTGTTGATAATAGTACATGACATAGTACCATACCACTTCAAATTCTTTATGTCTTTATCTTTTTAATACAGCTTTTGTTTTGGTTGAAGGACAACAACCTCCCATATCAAGTTGATTTTGAAATCTTTTCTCAGTCCTCAGATACATATATAACGTGCCATGTTTAGTTCTTTTTAAAGCAACTAAAACAGATGAGGTAGCAGTATATATCAAAAAGCATCTCACTGAATCAAACTTCGAAGTGCATCTAACTTCAAATGGCACATTAAATAAGGCCATGCTTGCCATAAATGAGATTTGTGACAGGACTTGTTGCCATAAAATGTTCTTTCATCTGGCCAGTAAATTATTATAATTTAATTTGAACGTGTATTAATGTACCAGTATGAAACATACCGGGAGCTACTAAATTAAGATGACAATTTTTTTTATCAGAACCAGGATAATCAAAGATTCTTCCGATTATATATGAAGCTATCAGTTACCCCCTCCTTTTTTTCCCTGATTTACTTTAAGTGTTTTGGAATATAGTATTTATATCCATGATGTAATGTTAATTGATACATTTCATGCATATAGTACCTTTCTTGACATGTCATCCGTGGAATTTGATTTGGTGGTATACACCCGAAGTCTTTTTGTTGTAGAAAGAAAGAAAGGTTTTATTTAACGAAGCACACAACACATTTTATTTATGGTTATGTGGCGTCAAACATATGGTTAAGGACCACACAGATTGAGA
Organism: Gigantopelta aegis; assembly: GCF_016097555.1. Lineage (NCBI taxonomy): Eukaryota > Metazoa > Mollusca > Gastropoda > Neomphalida > Peltospiridae > Gigantopelta > Gigantopelta aegis. The sequence goes on from NC_054707.1 coordinate 21,268,676, forward strand.
GAGGAAACCTGCTGTTGCCACTTCATGGGCTACTCTTTTCGATTAGCAGCAAGGGATCTTTTATATGCACCATCCCAAAGATAGGGTAGTACATACTACGGCCTTTGATATACCAGTCGTGGTGCACTGGCTGGAACGAGAAATAGCCTAATGGGTCCCACCAATGGGGATGGATTCCAGACTGACCGCACATCGAGCGAGCACTTTACCACTGGGCTATATCCCACCACTTTTGTTGTAGAAAGACAGAACAATATTATGACCATTTCATGAAACTGGGCCAATTTAAGATGACTAGCTAAGAAGTGAGTTGAAGTATATAATTTTAACACCAAAACCAGTGATCTCCTTAAAACAAACAATGGATTTGAGCTCTGTTCATTACAAATCCAACAGTGGCGAACATGCCTATTGAGCCAATGAGCTTTCCGGGTAAAGTTTTGCAAAGCGGCCGAGTGTCCAGATAGGGAAGACATTTCTGTAGCTGGTGTATGTAATACCACACGACTTGTTGAAGACACCACTTGTGTTTTCCTACAAAATGCAACACAATGAACAAAAGAGTCATTAATTTAAGTAATAAAACAACATTATTTTACAATTATTGTGAACAATTTCAATATACATGGATATACATGTATTTATACAAGTAACACATGGATCTCAGAATAAAGCACATTTTATCAATGTGGTTCAAGTAACTGGTGTTAACAAGTTCTAAAATATTTTAAGTATTACCAACATTAAGTGTTACAGACTTTTAACTGTGACTAGACAATGCATGTTCCATTCTCAAGTCTTCTGCAGTCTTCTCTGGGAAAATGCACACCAAAACGACCCAGTTGCACATTTCTTCTCCCTCATGATAACCAAGTGTTGTAAATACAGTAAAGTACACTTATAACGAACTACTGCATAGAACGAACTAATCGTAAAATCCCATTTTATATCCCTATACATAAATAACCAACTTGTACAGATGTGTACAACGAACTACTGCTATAACGAACTAACTATCAAGGTCCCTTCCAGTTGGTTATAAGAGTACTTTACTGTATATAAAAAGTTAGTTTTGTTCAATGACATCACTAAAGCTCACTGTTTAATAAATCATCGATTATCGTATGTTAAGCATTTGTTAATTGTGACATGTAGTCTTTAGAGAAACCCACTACATTGTTTCAGTAGTAGCAAGGGATCTTTCACATGTATTCTCCCACATACAGGACATACCATAACCTTTGATATACCACCGGCCTCGGTGGCGCCGTGGCAGGCCATCGGTCTACAGGCTGGTAGGTACTGGGTTCGGATCCCAGTCGAGGCATGGGATTTTTAATCTGGATACCGACTCCAAACCCTGAGTGAGTGCTCCGCAAGGCTCAATGGGTAGGTGTAAACCACTTGCACCGACCAGTGATCCATAACTGGTTCAACAAAGGCCATGGTTTGTGCTATCCTGCCTGTGGGAAGCGCAAATAAAAGATCCCTTGCTGCCTGTCGTAAAAAGAGTAGCCTATGTGGCAACAGCAGGTTTCCTCTAAAAACAGTGTCAGAATGACCATATGTTTGACGTCCAATAGCCGATGATAAGACAAAAAAATCAATGTGCTCTAGGGGCGTCGTTAAATAAAACAAACTTCACTTTGATATACCAGTTATGAGGTGCTGGTTGGTGTGGAAGAAAAACATTAAAGTGTCATTGAACAAAAATGCATTTTTTTTCATCATTACATTTGACAATAGGCAACATTTTACTGTACCTGAGGCCAGTCTCCATTGGGGAGTTGTCTCTCCATAATCACGCGAATACCTTTTTCCAGAACATCTAGATGAGGGAACCTGTAACAAACATTTAAAGATAAACAGTCATGCTTTACTCAACTTTTAAAGAGAACCTAACACAGACTTTTCATGTTATTTTAAATCTATTGCACATCTGAACACTACATGTATTTCAATAAAGAGGAACCATTTTAACAGATATACATTGTATATCATTATGTGATCATAATATCTGCCAAACCAAGTGCAGATGCAGCAAAACATTCATGGAAAAAACTTTAATGTGATTTAATTGACTGAGAGCTTGCAAGCTTACAAGTAAGTTATGTACATCTTAGATTGCTCAGTTGATTTGACAGTCTCTTTTTGCTCAAGCAGCCTTCTAATTAACAGGCTGCATTGGAGGTGTTGGAGATATCATTTCCTCAATACCCTCACACCAATATTTTGCTTTATTTGCTTCATCACAGATTCAAGAAGAGCAAACAGGAATTAAATAATTTTTGTTTCTTTCTACTACACACTGATGTAAAAAATATTGAAATGACCCTAAACTTTATACAGACCTGACAGCCATCAATCCAAGGAGAGCCCAGCATGTGTTAACAACTTGCGATTTTTCACTCTGCACGTACTCGCGAATCTCACATGACTCAAACTCCTCGCCCCAGCCTCCATCGGCCATCTGTTTCGAGAGAAAGAAATCACAAGCCTTCTTCACCTCCCCAGGCACATTGTTTTTATCGAAGCTGTAACCCATACACGCGTACGCCTCCAGTCCAAACCAGCCACCATACGTGAAGCAGACACCCCACGATCCCTCCCATGAGCCATCGGGGCGCTGTTTTTTACGAATGAAGTCCAAACCGTCGGAGAGAACAAATCGAATCTCGTCTGGTCTGTATTCAGGATGTCTTTTGTTAAAGTCATGTAGTGCTTGCATAACAGCTGAAGTACATTCAACGTATGTATAGTCTATCATAATGTCGCCTGTAAAAAGAAAGGAATGTTTCCGTAACGATACATCGGTGTATTTTCAACTATAGCCATTTGGTGTCTTAACTTGTATGATCAACAAATAAATACACTGTATTTTTTTAAATTCCGTAATGATTTAATTTAAAATTTATTTTCTGCATAGACTGAATTGAATGCAGTTTCAGTCATATTATTTTATTTACTGCTGTTAAATATGTATGTCTTAAATGCACTAATGGATTGTTGAATTTATGGACTTCAAACTGATTCTGTTAAGTGACATATAGTTTTGTATCTCTGAACTAAATACTGTAAATCAGAAAATGTTAGCGAGCATAAAATATTAGCAAATTTAGCGAGGCCATACAAGACGCTAACATTTCACGACGCTAAATTAATGAGACATACAACAGACTGTTCCAAAAGACCTTTGTGCGATTGTTTTGTCTGTGATTAACTGAAGGCACAAAAACGGTTACATACTATTGATTAAACCAAAATGATAACAAAAAACACTAGTTTACATGCATATTACTGCAATTTTCTACTACATTCAAGATGTCTGTAAGCTGCAAGATTCATCAAAAACATTATTTCAGCTGATCCTACAACTTAAGCTTATTCATTTTTTAGTTTCTGATATGATGACCTGACTAAAGTTCTATGTCGCTAATATGTCACTTATTTTGATTTCGCTAAATTGTAAGATTGCTAATATTGCATGATTTACAGTATATCATTATGAACTTACACTTCCTGCTGTAAATTGTGTTCTCAGCAGATATCTTTATGACACATCAGCAAGTATATCAAATTCTATATAATATTTTAAAATCTTAACAAACTTGCTGCAGTGCTGTAAATATTACTAAAAGTTGTAATAATAATTATTCAGATCAACATCAAAATTACTGCATATTTAACTGATGTATAGTGGTCACTATAAACAAATGCATGGGAATGAATGCAAAACATGCACTTATGCCTCATAAATTAGTGAACATCCAATCAAATTTGTTCTTACAAATGTGTTGAATTAAAATAATGGTTGAGGTTCTCATAGGACTTCAGGAAAATGGCTGATGGAATGGATTAATCAAAATTGTTATTATAGTTTGATCATCACAATTCTGACTTGTGGTCATCAGAGGAAACCCGCTACATTTTTCCTAATGTAGCAAGGGATCTTTTATATGCACTTTCCCACAGAGAGGAAACCACAAACCACAGGCTTTATCCACTTGTGGTGCACTGGTTGGAACGAGAAAAAAACCCAAATAGCTGAATGGGTCCACCGAGGTGATTCGATCCAGTGACGCAAGCACCTCAAGCAAGCACTCAACCAACTGAGCTAAATCCTGCTCCCCCATTAAAATAAATACACACCAAAGACTTCTGAAGGGTTGAGAACTTCGAGTACAACTCCTCCGCGTTTCTTCTCGTATGTCGCAAATCCTCCATCTTCACACCGCATATCTAACAACTGGCAACATATGAAAAATAAAACACAATTTATAGGTGCTCCAAAGTATTATCCGCTTCAAAATTCAGTAGATTAAAAAAATCAGTGAATGTAGATCATTGTAAAACACAAACTAAATAATGTATCCAATTAAAAAATTAAAAACATTTCTAAATGAAGTTGGACTTGGTGTAATAGACGCATCTCTTGTCAACACAATTATTCTAAGCACACACACCGACTCAGTCAGCATGTTGTTTTGTATATGATAATGAGTATGGTTATTATATATTATGTAAACATCCATAGAGTAGAGTTTGTACCGTAATGCCTTTAAATCGTCATCTGGGACGTCATCAAGTTTTCTAAATTTTACTGCTATAAGTATCATTAAGACAAAGATGATGCATTTGGTTGGTTTGAAAATTCAATTAGGATAGACTATTTGTTTTAATTTTAAATTTTCTGCTTTTCTCCTACCACATCGACTGCCTGGTAGAGCCTTTCGTTTGGAATGTGCTGTTTGAAACTGTCACATTTTTCCTGTAGATACATGACGCTCTTCAAACCTTCAGCCGTGCAGTCAGACACGATCCAACCACAATCACGGGTACTGTATGGAAATCCTCCCTAATTAACAAGAGTTTACAATTAAAATACATTAAATAATTAAAATTCTAAAATTAAATGGTGAAATACATTTAGAATATTTTGATACTAATATTTAACTATAGAACAAAGATGTGAAGCCTAGATTAGCAAGAATTGTTTTTAAACACCATAAAATGAAAAAAACAAAACCTGTTTGGGTTCAATTTAATTTCATTTCAACTTATTTTTGTGCTTATATCCAATTAAGGTTCAAGCATGCTGTCCTGGACACACACCTCAGCTATCTGGGCTGTCTGTCCAGGACAGTGAGTTAGTTGTTAGTGTGAAAGAAGAGGGTGTATTGGTCTTACACCTACCCACTGTGTCGTTAAAATCTCACTCTGGGTGGGAGCCGGTACTGAGCTATGAACCCAGTACCTACCAGCCTGTAATCCGATGGCTTAACCACGACACCACCGAGGCCGGTCTGGATTCAATTAATGATGGTAGTTGACAACTTAGAGCAGCAAGGGAGATAAGCATGGAATATAGTGGATTTTGGGTGTGTTTTTAAGATGGTGTTCGAGGAAGGGAGGTTAAATTTGGATGGGAAGAAGTTAAATAATTTAATGTAAACATAAAATTTCAGTGAATCTGCTCTCATTATTTGAAAATGACTATTTCCAAATGACGAGGCCTGAATACTAACCTTGTTCATTTGTCTGTAGTACTTGTGATAGTTCGGTGGGTTGTCTGGTATCTGTGTGATTCTCAAGAAGTCATGAACATTTCTCAGTGTGTCCTTGAACTCCGGCATACTTTCAGCACCAGCCTACAGTATAGTCACAGTTATAATCAACAACAAAACAAAGCCCTGGAAAACTGAGGAAAAAACATGTAACACAGAAGAAACTGCTTTTGAACAAGCATTATGAGAGTACTGCTAAAGCAATACATGTTCCCATACTGGGCCCCAACAATTTTTCGTATCTCGTAAGTTCCAAGGGCCATAACTCCATCACAAATGGGTAAATTGCCATGAACGTCCAAACTTGATCTGTAATAGTATATGTTAAAGCTATACACAAAATTTCAGCTCAATATTTCAAGGCATTCTGAAAAAAGGTCGGAAAACTAATTTTCATATCTCCTATGTTCAAGGGCCATAATTCCGTCAAAGATGGGTAAATCACCATGAAAGTTGCCCCGAATATGTAACAGTACATGATAAAACTATGCAAAAAATTTCAGCTCAATATCTCATTCTAAACAAAACATACGGAAAAGACAGAAGGACGGAGATGAAACCTACAGTCACCTCTGGTTGGACCGGCAGGGGACTAATAATAGAGACTTATTTTTTATCAGTCTGTTTGCTTGTTTTGTTTAACGACACCAAATTGTCCACACTAGAGCACATTGATTTATCAATCATCGGCTGTTAGATGTCAAACATTTAGTAATTTAGACATAGTCTTAGAGATGAAACCCGCTACATTTTCCCATTAGTAGCAAGGGATCTTTTACATGAACCATTCCACAGACAGGATAGCACATAGCACAGCCTTTGATATACCAGTCGTGGTGCACTGGCTGGAATGAGAAATAGTCCAATGGGCCCACTAACAGGGATTGATCCCAAACCGACTGCGTATCAATCAAGCACTTTATCACGGGGCTATATCGCACCCATTATTGTTTATCAGATGCTAAATCAAACCAGTCACCTTTTTCCCCCACTAAATGACAGGTCCAGTTTTGTTTCTGTACTATTTGAACTAGATTATAGTGAGAGAATGGAAAATGAAGGGAAGTTTAATGAATTAATGGAAAGTAAATTAATTACCTCAAGAAATGCTTGAGTAGCAAATGCTGCATCCCAGAGCTGAGATCCATTGGTTCCCTGTTAAAAAAACAAACAAAAAACTAAAAACTCCCATTAAAGACATTTCCTTATCAGATTTAGTTACCAGCGATAGAAAAAAGCAGAAATTTTAATTTGTTCACCAGACAAGTACATTGAGAAATCTACTTGTCCAGCATTATTTCCAAATAAATGTTTTGTTTTATCAAAGTACAAGGACTCTATTTTTGATTGCTCAAATTTAAACTGTACTGAACATTTTTACTTGTCCAATGAACAACCATTGAAATACAATTTGCTTATCCGAGCAGATTTTCACTTGTCAGGACAAACGGACAAGTGCTAATTTTGAACACTGGTTATTATTATCCTGTTATTTAACAATTACTGTTTATTGCCATTCATTACAGAAAACAGTATTCTGATATGCACACAATAATTGCTATCAACTTTGTGAGCAAGCCTCTCATGTATCAGACTATGAACTATACACTGGGCTCAGAGGATCACAACACAGCTCAACTGACAGCATGTGTGAACCATGGCCCCCGACATGTAGTCCCTACTGAAAGGGAAAAACTGTGGCTTCATCATTCATCTCATTATTGTCACAGATTTCTGATGTAATAACAAAAAGTCTTTGTCTCCATGTGATATATAGAGTATACACCCCTCATGTCTTGTGATATCATAATTTATTAGCACGAGTTGATAAAAGTATGAAATCCAAGGCTTGCCAATGATTTTTATACTTTTATCAACGAGTGCTGATAAATTATGATATCACAAGACACGAGGGGGGTATTCTTTTTATCATCCATTATCATTCTTTTCATTTGCAACAATGTCAGTAATGTGAGTTGAATGTCACTATATTTGGCAGTGGTAGACCTGTTAACTAGCAGAACGGCAGTGGTGTGACGTCACTAATGATAGGTTTAGTGCTGAAACAAACACAGTGACATAACAAACAATTGTCTTGTGATTGAAATTTGACCAATCAAAATTATAAGAAGCGATATCTCCTGCGGAGAAGCCTTTAATGAATGATATATATTTTGTCTTAAAAGTTTTGCAACTAGGATCAAGTAGTTGAATCTTAGTGGGATACAAGAACTCAAAAGGTGAAATATAATAGAGACAGTTTTCAGTAAAGATTTTAAAAATGTAACAAGTATAAAATACTAACCGACATCTTCATTCCATCAAGCCCAAGCCTGTAATCAAATATATATGACATTAGTAAAAAACAAAATAGGAATTTAAAGGGACATATCCTAGTTATTAAACACTAAGGCATATTTTTTACTATTAGAACCGTTTTTGATAACTGAAATCATACTTTACTTAGATTTTATTGTTTATATTATCCATTTCCGTACATTCCAAGTGTTTTTGGTCATCCTGGTGTTATTATCACGAAATGCATTTCTAATATTTTTTAAAATGCACGTGCCCCTGAGAAATAGCAGTTATGGAGTCAAGTTTTAGTCTATTATTAGAGGGTATTTCATCATTTCAAAGTTACAGACTCATGTTTCACTCAACTGTAACTTTATCCAAATGTGTTACAAATTTGTAGATTAACTAAACATAGTGTGCATTTTCATTGGCTGAAACTAGGGTCTGTCCCTTTAAGTCAAGTGAAGATAACATTCATGTTAACATGCTAACAGAGGAATATATATATATATATATATCAGGGCCGTAGCTAGGATTTTTTGTTTGGGGGGGGCAACTGAATAGTTAAGTCTAAAACTCCTTTTCTTTAAGTTTCTATTATGCTTTCCAATTTTTTTTCTGGGGGGGGACAAGTGCCCTCCTTGCCCCCATGCTAGCTATGGCCCTGGATATATATATATATATACACACACAAACACACACACACACACACACACAAACACACACACACACACACAACAATTGTTTTTCCATCACAAAAGAAATCAATATTATTATTAATGGTACATTAAAATGCTATAAAACTGAAACATACAAATATACTATAAAGCGGCTTCGGTGGTGTCGTGGTTACCAATCAGACATAAGGCTGGTAGGTACTGGGTTCGCAACTCAGAACTGGCTCCACTCAGAGAGAGTTTTAATGACTCAGTGGGTAGGTGTAAGGCCACTACACCCTCTTCAATCTCACTAAATAAATAACCAATTAACAACTAACCCACCGACAGCTGAGGTGTGTGCCCAGGACATTGTACTTGAACCTTAATTGAATATAAGCACGAAAAATAAGTGGAAGTGAAATGAATGAAATATACTAAAAGTAGATTTAATTATCTCATTAAAAAGATATATTTTGCACATTTTATTTAAAAAAAATTTATAACATCATTTTCATTATATTCAAAAGCAAATGTCAATAATATTAGTATGTGTACCCTTTGTCACACTGTAAAGCTTAAAACAATAACTAAAATCAATAAGGTACAGACCACAGATAATCTTGGACTCGGTCTTGGTGCATCTTGAAAGCCTTATCCTCAGGTCCATCCTGATGCCATCGGACCAACATCTGCATCACCTTTGATACCTGTCAATCAAAACATATATATATATATCTAAAACATTGTATAATGAAGGAAGGAAATGTTTTATTTAACGACGCACTCAACACATTTTATTTACGGTTATGTGGCGTCGGACATATGGTTAAGGACCACACAGATATTGAGGGACAAAACCCGCTGTCGTCACTTCATGGGCTACTCTTTTCGATTAGCAGCAAGGGATCTTTTATATGCACCATCCCACAGACAGGATAGCACATACCACTGCCTTTGATGTACCAGTCGTGGTGCACTGGCTGGAGTGAGAAATAGCACAATGGGCCCACTGACAGGGGCCGATCCCAAACCGACCGTGCATCAAGTGAGCGCTTTACCACTGGGTTACGTCTCACCCTTGTATAACGAGTGTCAACCTTAAAAACACATTTTTTCAGTAACATGATCAATCAGTAAAATATGTCTTAACTTACTTTTTTTTCCCAAATAAAGAATGAATGAATGAACACATAAAAGTTATCAACTATTTGGCATTCAAAAAAAGAAAACAAAAGAGAAAGAAGTAAAATATATGCATAAATATAGGTAATATAAATTAACATTTTAATAAATGTTTTGTCCCTTACACCAAGTGACAATTTTTTATAAATGATAAAATCAGTTATGCATGTTTCTGCTCTCTAGTGATACATACTGGTCCAATACTGATGCACTTTGTGAACTTGTCATCGGCACAGATGTGTTCGTAGCACTCTTGAAGTGCTTTCTGTCTCAGTGTTGAGCTATGGAAGACCTCATACCAGTCTAGGAAAACTGAAAACACAATGTGTATAAGAAGAATAAAATAAAATATTTTTAAAATTACCTTGCAGAAGGCAACTCAGTAAATTATATTTCTACCCATGGCCTCCCAGTTGAAAGAAAGAAAGAAAGAAATGTTTTATTTAACGACGCACTCAACACATTTTATTTCCATTATATGACGTCAGACATATGGTTAAGGACCACACAGATTTTGAGAGGAAACCCGCTGTCGCCACTACATGGGCTACTCTTTCCGATTAGCAGCAAGGGATCTTTTACTTGTGCTTCCCACAGGCAGGATAGCACAAACCATGGCCTTTGTTGAACCAGTTATGGATCACTGGTCGGTGCAAGTGGTTTACACCTACCCACTGAGCCTAGCGGAGCACTCACTCAGGGTTTGGAGTCGGTATCTGGATTAAAAGACCGGTGGCCTAACCACGATGCCACCAAGGCCGGTAGCCTCCCATTTGAAATATATTGATTATAAATAAATAAATACAATGTTCAGAAATGGTTATAAAATAACAACAGTTCTGAAATGTAGTTCACTTCGAGATAAAATATAAAATAAATTCAAAATAAAATGTCAGATTAAATGCATACTTACCAGGCCCGTAGGAACTGGGGGAGGGGGTCGGGGACACATGCCCCCCTCTTGTGAGCCTTTTTTTCATTTATCACATTAATGTTTGCCATTGTAACCAAAATCTGACATAGAGTTTGTACCCGATCCGTCAGCCCCCTCTCCCCCCCCAACTTGTTATTATGGGCCTGCTTACAATGTATTGGGGAAAAAAAGGACCAAAGGGGAGGTAACTTTCCAAAATGGACATAACGAGGCAGCAATGAAATATGATGTCTAATCTCTAACCAATACAACAACAAAATATAAGACTAGCTACTGCCATAAATTTGTAATACATGGGACAGAACACTGTTTAACCCAAATATTCACTTTTAAATTAATAACTACAGTAACTGTATTTTATTTACAAATTCCAGTGAGAATAATTTATCCACTACAAGTATATGGTAACTGTGGATTAACACAACAAAACTGGGGTACCACCCATATGTATATAAATAAAAAAGAAGAAAATACTCCACTATCATTGTCCTTGGTTGTAGGTGCTGGGTTCAAATCCCAGTAATGGCTCTAATCTCAAAATGAGTTTTCATGGTCACTATACCGACTTCTTTCTCTCTAACCACTAACAAACTAATCATTAACCCACTGTCCTGAACAGAATGCTCCTCAGATAGCTGAAGTGTGTGACCAAGTCAGTGGTGCCTGAAATGTACTTGGATGAAAGAATGGAAATAAGTGAAAAATTAAATTAAAAACCACACTATCAGCTCACAGAAAGCTGTATCCAAGAGCCAGCTATGAGGTGTATAAAGATCAGCAGCAGAAACATTGTTTTTCTGGGCTGGCCAATTTATTGTATCATAGTCCTCCACATAGATTTCCTGGAAAAGAAAAAAGAAGACACAAAATCCAAATTAAATTTATAATATAGTTCAAGAAGTGATTCATATTTGATGCAATTTCTAATGGTAAAATTAATAACAGATAAAAAGAATGAATGAAAATACTGATAGCATAAACCATATGTATAAAGTAAGAAAAGATGTAATATGTGATTTTCCTTCTTGTAAAAAAAAACCTGTAATGGGTTTCCTCTTGAAACAAAATTACCAAGTTTTTTTATCCAAAGAGCTGATGATTAATTTATTCATGTGCTCTAGTGTTAAAACAAAAAACAAACTTCACATTTATTTAACCTCTGTTTCATGAACCTTATTTGGATATAACTAGCATGAAAATAAGGTCAACATCACTAGTATAGTCTTGATTCCAAAACTCATAAAGATCAGTTTCCTTATATTTAGTATTGGACTAAGAAGGGTAATAAAAAAGATCTCAATACACAAATTCTATATCACAGTACAAACCTTCCTAAGTGCAATTATTAGGTCACTTTCTGGACAACTGATTCGCTTGCCATAACAGAATGACATCGGCAAGGCAACTTGTCGACAGTGACACCATATTTTAGATGGATGCATTGGCAGCCATTTTGGCGAAATCCTAAAAAAAAAGAAATAAATATCAAGAGCACACAAAAACAGCTAGAAGTGAAGGTTGAGATTATAAAACATTTAGATTTAGATAATCTGCACTTTGAACAAAGTTTTTAAAAAAATATACGAGTAAACTTTGTGAAAAGATTAGTTTGTAGCACGCAGGAAGTCATAAATATGCTTGCATAATGTAAATGTCCTGCGAAACAGAAGTCTTGAACCCAAACTTAAAAGACTCCAGATGATTACAAATCTTAAATGATCACAAAAAGGTCAGAAATTTGCTAATTCCATAGAAAATTAACATCCCTGTGCAATATGTAGATTATAAGTATATTTTGTATGTTCTGTTGTGTGATTTTCAATTATGCTGGTCTCAAAATGTCTTACCAGATTTCTGGGAAAAGGGAATGCATGCCATCCCAACTGTACAGATTGAGAACTGCCAGCCAAAACTTTCCCCATGAGGAAATTGCACAGGCTCCACCTGAAGTAAACAGTTGAATTATTTTATGCATGTATGATGATCATATACAAATAAAATTTGTGTAATTTTAATATGTGAAATGAAATTTGCAGGGTTTAAGCTGTTGCTCAACCAATCTCCAAATGTGAATTAAAGTTGATGGGTTATACAGAAGAAAAAAAGTGTGGGGGGGGGGGGGGGGGGGGGGGGGGAGGGTTAACTTAATTTGTTTTGCTTAACCCATAAACAGTTTATGCAAATTTTGAATTCTCACAGGCTTACAAGAACAGTAATATCTAGGTGAAAGCAAAAAAATTAGTTTGACTCAATTAAATATTTTCATCTCTCAAAAATGATGACAAATTGTTTTATTACTCTAGAAATGAAGGACAATATAATTTAGGAACTAACATAAAATGCAACTGAGATAACTGGCTTTAATCATATAGTTATAGTTATGTAAGTGTACTTAATTATTAAAACACCACTTAAAAGAAAAGATATTCAAACAACATACCAAGACGGTGAAGCATGACGCGGACCTTTACAAGGTCAGGGTCATCAGCAGGAACGCCAAGCAAACGCATCACAACATAATTTAGAGCACTGCCGAACACTGTTGGTGGTCCCTCAATGTGCCTGAAACAATCACACCAAGTACATATTGGTGATAACTCACTGTCAGACATAGGAACAGGTCAGAGACAAAAGAAAGAGTAGCATGCGAGGGAGCGTACAGCGACTGAGCAGGGCACAGGAGAGTGGCGTTCATCCCCCAACTCAACATAGTAGAAGCTCTCAGAAAATTTATCTTCAAAATGATGCATTCTGACAACTAAAAATTTTATTTTCTAATTTGATTTCATGTAATCAGTGCTTGGTTCATTAAGCAAAATGGAAGAAAAACTAACCAGGGCATTTGGCAGTAGCCCAATCCATACCCCTTATAATGGCATTTTGAGATCTCCTCAGATTTGCACAAATTCAGGAATGGTGCTGGAGGCCTATAAAATGCGGTAAACCACATAAATGCAGCGAATTCTCATGCCTGCACTATATCACAAGACTTGAAATTCATCTTGTGAAATGGGCAGCAATCTCTCTGAATGAATGAATGAATGAATGAAATGTTTTATTTAACGATGCACTCAACATATTTTATTTATAGTTATGTGGTGTCGGACATATGGTTAAGGACCACACAGATTTTGAGAGGAAACCTGCTGTCGCCACTTCATTGGCTACTCTTTTTGATTAGCAGCAAGGGATCTTTTATATGCACCATCCCACAGACAGGATAGTACATACCACAGACTTTGTTACACCAGTTGTGGAGCACTGGCTGGAACAAGAAATAGCCTAGATTGATTGTACACCAGGACTTCTGAATGAATGAAAAATACACTGGCTATCGGGTGTCAAACCAAGGTAAGTGTGAAAATGAAGTGATGATCAACATCAATATAATACTTCAAGAGTTAAATTAAACCACACTCTGAAATGCATCGATTATAGAGAAATTTATATTCTAACCAAGAAAATGCAAGTAAATTGCAATTTTGAAAACGTAAAAAATATTTTATTAGCAAAAAACCTTTTTTAAAGTAGCTACAAATTCAGGAAAAAGTCCCTTAAGGATATAACTTAGATTTCTAATTAAATGTCTAAAAGTTAAGCGTATTCAGAACTCACAGTCCCCATCCTCCATCAGGACACTGCACTGAGCGTAAATATCGAACCATCTCCAGTCGCTGGGCATCCGTAAACGGGGTGTCTGTGACGTAACAGGTGATCACCAAACCTGCAATAAAACAACTCATTACAATGCATGCTGAAACTCTATTTTTAATAATGCTTATACAGGATCCTCTTTGTGAACATGATGCTGAGGATCATATGAATGTACAAGCAGGGCCAATTGCGAATTTAAAAAACAATTGGCAAATTTTATTTTAATTTGGCAAAATAATTTCATGAATAGTTATTGATATTTTGTTACAAAATAAATGGGTTTCTGCAGTTTTTAAAGTTTGATAGATAATTTGGTGAAAATGTTTTTTTGCCGACCCAAAGCTAGCCCTGACAAGAGGTGAAATGCTATTAAAATGGGGGAATAAGTCAAATCATAGAAATTAGATGGATGGAATTGTACCGACAGCCAACAACAATGTACATGTAATAACTGTCAGGTCTAGATGTGAGCGAGGAGAACATTTCACCAACTGTTCTATTAAACATTGCAGAAACCCAGTTACTTTCTAACAAAATATCAGTTATTACATAAAATTATTTCGCAATATTAAAATAAAATTCGCCAACTGATATCATAATTTGCAATTGGCAAATTTGGCGAGTGCCGGAACTATAGTCCTGGGCCCCGTTCCACGAAGCGATCTTAGCCATAAGATTACCTTAGGCGCATAGCTACCCTATGCATTTAAGTTGATCTTAGGGCTAAGATCGTTTCGTGAAACGGGGCCCTGAACTGGGGTTCCTTCCTTATGTTACAGTGACATATGCGATAAACGTTTGGTGTTCCCTGACCAGTTCTTTGAAATTAAATTGCAAAAAGGTAGAAACATTTGCCAATAATGAGTTGTATGCAAGAGCAAATGTAATCAAGTTTTTGCTCCAGCAGAATAATAATGTACAAGTCATTGTTCACCTGGCATCAGAAACAGTGGTCCTCCATAGTCCCCAGCCCAGTGCCCGTCCTCAACCTGCAGCTTCGAGTAAAACGTCATCCCATTGTACGCAGACTCCTTCGCTGTTTTCGCTTCTTTCAGGGTGGGAGCCAAACTGCTCTATAATAATAATAATAATAATAATAATAAAAATAATAATAAATAACTAAAACCATCATTGCAAGCAGTATAAAAAGTATTTGAAAAAAAAAGAGAGAACATTTTCTAAATAAACTTTAGTTAGTAAAATT
Organism: Gigantopelta aegis; assembly: GCF_016097555.1. Taxonomy (NCBI): domain Eukaryota; kingdom Metazoa; phylum Mollusca; class Gastropoda; order Neomphalida; family Peltospiridae; genus Gigantopelta; species Gigantopelta aegis. The sequence continues at coordinate 21,284,171 of NC_054707.1, forward strand.
AATGAGTGGGTATGCACGCACACTCACAATCAGTGGTGTAGGAAGGTGCCAAAAAGTGGGGGGCACACTCTTATATTTACACACTTTTACACTATTATAAAGCAAAATATCTGAAAAGTGGAGGGCACATGCCCCCCCCCCCCCCCCCCCCCTGCTTCCTACGCCAGTGATACCTGTAGCCATAATAAAATAAATGCTACATTTTCATCCAAAATGGGGGTGGGGGGTGTGTGAAAATTTAATACTGCACATCAATCATCATAATATAATAATAATTCATATATTTTTAAAGGAAAACAAAACTGCGGGGGGTGGGAGCTAGGTCAATAAAATTATTTAAAAATCAGGACTTTATTCTTAAGGGTGGGGCAGGAATAAAAAAAATTGATTTATTTTATTATGACCTAAATGTACTAATAGTTAGTTGAATGTCTTTAATGGTATAATGTCAGTGATAGAAATAAGCAGAATTTGTCACCAGCCCATCAGACAAGTATATATCTAGAAATCGACTTGTCCACCAATGTTTTCACTTGTCCAAACAAGTGGTTTGTTTTATTCAATACAAGGACAAAATGAAAATGCATTAGACAACTATTGAGGTACATTTTGTTTATCCAAGCAGATTTACACTTGTGAGGATAAACGGACAAATACTTATTTCGTATACTGAATGTCAGAAGATTAAAATATCTACAGTGTCCAATCCCAGAGCGTGTTTTTCAAACAGAGTCTGTTCGCGGTCTGGTTTCTCGCCATCTGTGAAGTAGTGCCATGTCTGACGACCATCGACATTCGTTAAGCGCCATCTGGTGAGGTCGGTGCACGGTTCTGTTTTGTACGGACCACCACGGTTCCTTCTCATGTTATTCACATACTTGAAAGGCATGTTTTTTTTTAACAGCACTGAAACCTGAAAATACCCAAAATAAAGATACAAAATACAATCAAAGTGGTCATAATTTATAAAGTGCCAAATACACATGTATTCCTTTAATATTTATCGAAAACTGCTTTAACAATATATTTATAGTCTGTCCCATCTTCCTACATTTTAAAAAAAAAATTGTATAAATAATTCAGTTTGGTTTTGACGTAAGAAGAAAAGTAAAAGCATGGGCGTACGACCCGGGGGGGGGGGGGCAGGGCAATTGACCCCCCCCAAATTCGGACAAAACAGTGGGGAAAATTCGGGTAGTTTTTATTTGGGGAAAATTTCGGGCAAATCAACCCCTCCAGCCCCCCTAAATCAAAGAGTCCCCATACGCCCATGAATAAAAGTGTTTTGGAAATGATAAAAAACAACCCAACTATTTTTGTGTACAATTTAGAAAACAATCTGCTCAAAAATAAATAACTTGTAGTAAATTCCACAGTATATAAAAAAGCATTCCCTGTAGGATGAACTATAGGTAACGGTCCCCAAAACGTACACTAAATAGTATTGTAATATAGGCTAACGTTTAACTTTATAAAACATATTATTCACTGGAAACCTTTAGAAAATAACTGTCACTGTCAGTGTTACACATTTCCGCTACTCTGTAAATTTATTTAAATGAAACATGGCACACTGTATAATAGGCATTGTAACAATATCACAGACAGTGTCAACTAAATATATTTAATCGATACCTTTCTGTTAGACGTAAAATTTCATTAGCATCGTTGAAATATTTTTAACACTTTGGTTTGATCATCCGATGTTCACATCTGCTATCAACTTTTTTGAGGTGATTCCCATGGCCCCACCTGATACAGCCAATCACCAAGCTTAGTTAGAAACTATTTTTAGAAGTCGGGGATCTACTCATTGGTGTACAAATACGGGCCAAAGGTTTTGTTTATTTAGCTGTTTAGCACACAGATTATGATAATGTCAAAATGCTCACTTTCTCCCATGTTATATCCGTATATTTATGATAGTAATTATTAATAGTTGTTACACTTATTATTTGTATCAGTATGTTTTAAAAGGGATATCTGTTTGCATGAAAAATATCCCGCTAGTAGTAATTTAAACCAAGATGAACAACTCTGTATAACGTATGAAGTGCAATTATATGCTGCTTATCTCCCCTTAAAGATAACTCGTTATTCAAATAAAATAAAATCAGTTTTACGAACAGTACAAAATAATTTTTTAACGAGTTAGGCACGTATTGTGCTCTTTTAATACATGTACAATAAAAAATATAACAAAAACTAGGAATCATAATTCTTGAAAGTATATTTATACATACTATGAAACAAAAAGCCCAATGAACACATAGTAATTACAGTGTATAGATATATTTTGATATGATTAATCGGAATTGTATTTAATTTGTGCTTTATGAAAAGGCACTTTATAAGTACCATAAGCATCTGTCAAATTGTAATTTATGTGTATCAAAGGTCTATAATTTAAATTATTATACACATCCATCGCCCTATTTGATAACATTAAAAAACAATCAGGCGTGAGCTACTGTTTTAGCGTGAAATATTATATTATGATTATATCGTGGCAGTCAATTTGAATTCAGTAAAACCTACATGTTTAACAACTATTTGGCAGTTCATGTCCACTTTAATGTTCAAACAAAACTTTCATATTTCGGTAGGCAGGCTTACCTGTAGGGCTACTGATAAATGATAGTGTGTGATAGAACATTGTGGAGCATAAAAAGAAAGAAAATTTGTTTTATTTAATGACGCCACTAGAGTACATTGATTTTTTTAGCTTATCATCGGCTATTGGACGTCAAACATATGGTCATTTTGACAAGGTTTTTTTTTAGGAAACCCGCTGTCGCCACATAGGCTACTCTTTTACGACAGGCAGCAAGGGATCTTTTATTTGCGCTTCCCACAGGCAGGATAGCACAAACCATGGCCTTTGTTGAACCAGTTATGGATCACTGGTCGGTGCAAGTGATTGACACCTACCCATTGAGCCTTGCGGAGCACTCACTCAGGGTTTGGAGTCGGTATCTGGATTAAAAATCCCATGCCTCGTCTGGGATCCAAACCCAGTACCTAGCAGCCTGTAGACCGATGGCCTAACCACGGAACAATTTATGAGACCAATTCAACGTGAGTCATTTGAACTTGATAATGTAGGAAAAGGAGTAGATTCTGAAAATATTGGTGTTTTATTAATCTCACTATACGTGTACGTGGGAAAAATACTATGCTCTACCTTTCTATTGTTTAAAAGATACAACTTTAAGGTGGTTTCAATACAGACTGTTACATAGAATTCTGGCTACTAATACTTTTCTTCATATGATATATTATGTTGATTCAAACAAATGCTCTTTTTGTAATAATGAACTGGAGACATTGCAACACCTTTTTTACGACTGCATTGAAATAAGAAACCTTTGGGAAGCAGTTAAAAAATGGATTTTTTTAAAAACTGGTCTTTGCATCCCACTAAGCAAAAATGTAGTTATGTTTGGAATGACAGATGGTGATCTAAGATACGTAGTAAACTGGATAACTGTCAATATAAAATATTACATTTACAACATGAAAATACTTAAACAAAGTTTGCCATTGAAAATATCCTGAAAACTAAATTCCAAATAGAAAGATGTAT